>NC_138777.1:202953994-203143994 GCF_965119305.1 Pelophylax lessonae | reverse complement strand
TCACCCCGGTTTCTGCCTACGAGCGCGTGCAGACCAGAGCTCCGCGCTGGGTCGGCCGCGACGGAGTCCCATTGGAGGGACTGACCTTGCGAGTTAAAAGTCTCGCTTGGACGCCAGGAACCAGAGAGTCGAGGCGTCCGGAGTGGTCCACAACCCCCCACCCCGGTGTCCATATACAGTATAGTATACACTCTATACTTGGTTGGGGCTCCTTTTGCATCAATGTGGTTTGACATGGAGGCAATTAGCCTGTGGCCCTGCTGAGGTGTTATGGAAGCCCAGATTGCCTTGATAGTTGCCTTCAGCTTTTCTGGTGTCTTTTTTTTTTTCTCTTGACAATACCCCACAGATTCAGGCAAGTTTGCTGGCCAATCAAGCACAGTGATTTCATGATCATTAAACCAGGTATTGGTAGATTTGGCAGTGTGGGCAGGTGGCAAGTCCTGCTGGAAAATGAATTCTGCATCTCCATAAAACAGGTCAGCAGAGGGAAGCATGAAGTGCTCTAGAATTTCCTGGTAGAGGGCTGAGCTGATTTTGGGCTTCATAAAACAGTGGGTCAAAACGAGATGATATGGCTCCCCAAATCCTCATACTGTAGAAAATGTTACATTTAATTTGGAAATCAAGATCCCAGTGTCTGGAGGAAGAGTGGAGAGGCACAGAATCCAAGTTGTATGAGGTCCAGTGTGAAGTTTCCATAGTCAGTGATTTGGCAAGCCATGTCTTCTGGTGTTGGTCCACTGTGTTTTTATCAAGACCAAATTTTAGTGCAGCCCACTACCAGGAATTTTTTTTTTTTTTTTTTTTTTTTTTTTACAATTTTTATTAGAGTTTTTGCATGTATACAAGCAAACCGTAAAACAAAAAGTTAATAAAAATAGCAAAAGTGGAAGAAAACTTTGTCCATGGTCAGACAACTTACAATATTTTCACATGCTATCTCAGTTAACATACATGTGGATTTCTAGCCCTGCAGTAGCTATGCTTGACTTAATGGTAGCTATAACTACCTCGGAGGATGTATAGGCAGGGTTTCACCATAACGTACATCGGGTAACCTCTCAACTGAAAGTAAATATTAACCAGGTAATTCTACGGCACTTCATGCTTCCCTCAGGAAATTCTAGAGCACTTAATGCTTCCCTCTGCTGACCAGCTTTATTGAGATGCCGATTTAATTTTCCAGCAGGACTTGGCACCTGCCCACACTGCCAAAAGTACCAATACCTGGTTTAATGATCATTGTATCACTGTGCTTGGTTGGCCAGTAAAATTGCCTGACCTAAAGAATACCCTAGAGAATCTGTAGGTTATTGTCCAGAGGATGATGACACCAGACCCAACATTGCAGACATGCTGAAGGCTGCCATCAAAGCAACCTGGGCTTCCATAACACCTCAGCAGTGCCACAGGCTGATCGCCTCCATGCCTAGCCACATTGATGCAGTATTTCAGGCAAAAAGAGCCCCAACCAAACATTGAGTGCATACTATACTGTTCGTGGACATACTTTTCAGTAAGCCAACAATTCTAGCCCTGTAAAAAGAAAACCGTATACATTTTTTTTGAAGCTGGTCCGGTTTCCAGCGGCAAAAGCTCTGCAGAGGACACAGTCAACAACAGGTGTGAAATTAATGGGAAGTGACGTCACTCAGTTTCCAAGGGGCTTCCGTTGTTGGCTGCCTCCTCTGCACCCGCCTTCACAGCGAATCTGCCACTGACAGCTCAGCAAGGGACCGGACCAGCTTCAGAAAAGGTATGCATGCTGTTTTTTCTACTTTACAAGGCTAGATAGGTTAGTGTTAGATCGTGGATCTCCTATAGATGTAGCGATTTATAGTGTGCGGCTGGACTTCCACTTTAAAAAAGTTCTTGAAATATATCACTCTGTGTGTAATGCATCTATATTAAATGAGTTTCACTTTTTGAATTGAGTTACTGAAATTAACTTTTTGATAGCCTATTTTTGAGATGCACCTGTAAATGTATTCTGTGACATGCTGTGGGATTTGTCTGTTAAGAATTTTTTTGATGTGTAGGGTCTTGTTGGAACGACTGATTGTGAACAGGCCACATCCGTGGGGTCTTCTCATCACCTTCATTGAGCTGATCAAGAATCCCGCTTTCAAATTCTGGAATCACGAATTTGTGCACTGCGCTCCGGAGATTGAGAAGTAAGTTTACATTGCTTTGTGGGAGCAGTCGCTGTTACTGGGTGGGGCCAGGCAGGCACTGGCTACATCCCCTGGGGGGTGGGGTGGGGGGGTGTAGGCAGCAACCCCTGTGTTTGGGGCTCAGGCAGTAACCTCTTTTCTCTTTTGCAGGTTGTTCCAGTCAGTGGCTCAGTGCTGTATGGGGCAGAAACAAGCTCAGCAGGTGATGGAAGGTTCCGGTGCCAGCTAGGTGCCCACATTGCCCTTATGGACTGAGAGTGCTGGCCACACAAGCCAGCTGGAGCAGTATCAGCAATGTGAAGAGTTTGTTTAATCTCCGCCCAGCATTGTCACACCCTGGTGACCCCGATCGTTCGGCCCGGCATTGTTTGACATATCTTCCTGGTTCAGAGGGGACGAGATGAGCGCTGACATTTTGGATATTTTTTTTTTTCCTTTTGCCCAAAAAATTGACTTTTGGCCAAACAAAAGTGTGAATATATATAATATTTTTTTCTTGATCTCTTGTAAATACCGTTCTTCTGAAATGCAACTTAAAAAAAAAAACACAGCAAAAGCTTTTAGTCTTGGCTTTGTCTTTTCAGTGGAGTGAGACTGAGTGGGGAGGGAAGGTGGTCATAAAATGAGCCCAGGGGTGGAACAATTGGTGCATTCTTTGGCAGTGTATAAACTCAAGGGGAGGTCCTGAGGGGGGCACCAGCTGGGGCATAACTGTGTATTTAAAGGTGCCCCCCCCTTAACTTTCTGCTGCTCCGTTTTGTTTACAAACTTAGTTGCGTCTCCCGCGTTGCTGGTCGTGGTGAGATGTGTAGAGCCGTTTTTGCTTGTAAAGAGACCTGAACACTATTTTCTGAGACTTGTACATTTTGAGGCTTTTAGTTTGATTTCAGCGGAAGGAAGAGGAGCCATGATCGGCCCCTCTCTTCACTTTGTATAAAAGACACACACAGATCCCTGGACCAATACGAGGCCGTTTTGTAAGATTTTTGGATGTTTTGTAAATGTATTGGTCCCGTGTTGTATTTTGTAGGCTTTCACTTCTCACTTGTATGTATGGATTCTGTAGTTACACATTAAAGTCTTCAGCTGCAGCATCGGCCATCTGTCCTCTTTCTTCTGTTGTGTATGTGAAGCGGGGGGGAGAGAGCAGTGCCGTGCCCGCCATCTCCTGTCTGGCATCCCTTTTTAATCATATGCACTTTAAACTGTTAGTGGGACTTTAAAGGTATCAAAAACGGACGTATCAACACATTAAGATAATCATCTATCCATTACATAGCTATATTTGATGTTTTGACTGTGGGTTTGTTTTTTTTGCGTACTGAATCACTAAGAGCAAAATACCTCCTTGATCAAAGCCCACTGCTTTATACTTTAAATATAAATATAATTTATGATGTAAAGAAATAATCCTATCTTTGAATACAGTTATCCAAAACATTTAGATTAGCCGTTCCCTTCAACCACACATAAGAGCTTTGAGACCTGCTGTCTGCTTCAGGAGTACAGAGGAAGTTGCTGGACCAGAAGTTCACGAGTACAGAAGAGATTATTGGACTAATAGTCCATTTGAGGCATACAGAGGTTATTGGACCAGCAGTCTACCAATGGAGTTGCAGATGTTTAGATCAGTGGTCCACTTCAGGTGTACAGAGATGTTAGATCTGCAGTGCACTTCAGGAGTCAACCTCCTCTGCACTTCCGTAAAGGACCACTGGTCTAACAACCTTCTGTGCTTCTGAGCAGATCCCTTCAGTATGGAGGAGGTTTTATACCAGCAGTCCATTTCAGGAGTACAGAGGCTTAGTCTAGCAGTCCCACTTCACGAGTACAGAGACTTGGTCTAGCAGTCCCACTTCACGAGTACAGAGGCTTATGCCCCGTACACACATGCAGATTATCTGAAGATTTTTGTCTGCAGACTTACCTTTTCTATGTAGTGCAAGGGCCTGCCGGATTGCATACAAATTGAAAGTGTTTAGGTTTGACCTCATATTATATGGTTTTGGTAAGTCTGCAGACAAAAGTCTTCAGATAATCTGCACATGTGTACGGGGCATTAGGCTAGCAGTCCCACTTCATGAGTACAGAGACTTGGGCTAGCAGTCCCACTTCACGAGTACAGAGACTTGGGCTAGCAGTCCCACTTCACGAGTACAGAGACTTGGGCTAGCAGTCCCACTTCACGAGTACAGAGGCTTGGGCTAGCAGTCCCACTTCACGAGTACAGAGGCTTAAGGGTCATACACACTAGAAGATTTTCTGAAGACTTTTTCCTTCAGATTTACCTTTTCTATGTAGTGCAAGGGCCTGCCAGATTGCATACAAATTGAAAGTGTTTAGGTTTGACCTTATATTATTATATGGTTTTGGTAAGTCTAAAGGAAAGTTTTCAGAAAATCTTAGTGTGTATGGCCCATTAGGCTAGCAGTCCACTTCACGAGTACAGAGGCTTAAGCTGGATACACACTATACAACTTCCTTTAGATTTACCAAAACCATATAATATGAGGTCAGACCTAAACACTTTCAACTTGTATGCAATCAGGCAGACCCTTGCACTACATAGTTGAAGGTAAATCTATCGACAAAAGTTGTATAGTGTGTATGCAGCTTTAGGCTAGCAGTCCCACTTCACGAGTACAGAGGCTTAGGCTACAGTTGTGCTCATAAGTTTATATAACCTGGCAGAATTTATGATTTCTTGGCCATTTTTCCAAGAATATGAATAAAACACAAACTTTCACTCATGGTTAGTGTTTGGCTGAAGCCATGTATTATCAATCAACTGTGTTTACTCTTTTTAAATCCTAATGACAACAGAAACTACCCAAATGACCCTGATCAAAAGTTTACACACCCTGGTGATTTTGGCCTGATAACATGCACACAAGTTGACACAAAGGGGTTTGAATGGCTATTAAAGGTAACCATCCTCACCTGTGATCTGTTCATGTAATTGGTGTATTTATAAAAGGTCAATGAGTTTCTGGACTCCTGACAGACCCTTGCATCTTTCATCCAGTGCTGCACTGACGTTTCTGGATTCTGAGTCATGGGGAAAGCAAAAGAATTGTCAAAGGATCTGCAGGAAAAGGTAGTTGAACTGTATAAAACAGGAAAGGGATATAAAGATATCCAAGGAATTTAGAATACCAATCAGCAGTGTTCAAACTCTAGTTTCAACAGAACCCCTCATTTTTTACTTCTTGACTAAACCACGGTCAGGTAGACCAACTAAAATTTCAGCCACAACTGCCAGGAAGCTTGTTTGGGATGCAAAGAAAAACCCACAAATAACTTCAGGTGAAATACAGGACTCTCTGAAAACATGTGGTGTGGCTGTTTCAAGATTCACAGTAAGGAGGCACTTGAAGAAAGAAGGGCTGCATGGTTGAGTCCCCAGAGGAAAGCCATTACTACACAAATGACACAAAGTATTCCGCTTACAATAGGCCAAACAGCACAGAGACAAGCCTCAAACCTGGAATAAAGTCATTTGGAGTGATGAGACAAAAATTGAGCTTTTTGGCCACAACCATAAACGCTACATTTGGAGAGTCGACAAGGCCTATGATGAAAGGTAACGCCATTCCTACTGTGAAACACGGAGGTGGATCGCTGATGTTTTGGTGAAGTGTGAACTACAAAGGCACAGGAAATTTGCTAAGAATTGATGGCAAGATGAATGACGTATGTTATCAAAAAATACTGGAGGAAAATTTGCATTCATCAGCCCGGAAGCTGCGCATGTGATGTACTTGGACATTTCAACATGACAATGATCCTAAACACAAGGCCAAGCCGACCTGTCATTGGCTACAGCAGAATAAAGTGAAGGTTCTGGAGTGGCCATCTCAGTCTCCTGACCTCAATATCATTGAGCCACTCTGGGGAGATCTCAAATGTGCAGTTTATGCAAGACAGCCCAAGAATGGAGGCTTTTTGCCAGGAAGAATGGGCGGCTTAACCATCTGAGTAGATGGAGCCTCACTCATCCACAAAAGACTTCAAGCTGCCATTGATATTAAAGGGGGCAATACACGGTATTAAGAACCGGGGTACGTAAACTTTTGATCAGGGTCATTTGGGTAGTTTCTGTTGTCATTATGATTTAAAAAGAGTAAACACAGTTGATTGATAATAAATGGCTTCAGCCAAACACTAGCCATAAGTGAAAAGTTAACCAGGTTCTCTAAAAAAAATTGCCAAGAAATCCTAAATTCTGCCAGGGTATGTAAACTTATGAGCACAACTGTAGCAGTCCACTTCCGGCATACAGATGAGTTAGCAGTCCACTATGTCGGGGTACAGGGGACGTTGTTGGTCCAGCTGTTAATTTCTTCAGTTAGACAATTTGGGGTGTGGGCTTTGAGCAAGGAGCTATTTTGCTTTTGGGGATCCAGTATGCAAAAGTACAATTTAAGTCAAACGTAGCTGGCTTTTTTTATTTTTTTCTAACCTACATCCCTCCATGTAATAAAACTAATTTTATCTGAATTGATAATGTTTTGTTATTTGGTACCTTGAAAGTCCTGCTATCCGTTTCAAATTGTATGTAATGATTTGGGATGTTGGTGTTTCTAGACCAGTGTTTCTAAACTAGGGTTCCTCCAGCAAGAAGTGATTTCTGCTTTTTTCAGATGAGCAACAACTGACACTATTGTTCTTTTTAGCTATTTGTAAGGGAATGATCTTCTCAATGAATAGAAAAAAGGGCATTCTTCACACTGACCATCACACTAAATGTACTGTGGGCTGCAAATATAATAATTAGCCAAAAAGTTTGTTTTAAGGATTCCTCCATGTTAACAGAAAAGAAAAAATTCATTTAAAAAGGATTCCTACTGGCTACAAGGTGTCCCTCTAGATTTAATGTGGTTTTTTTTTCCTCCTGTAATGATACAGCAGCTCCTGGCTGTGAGGTGACACTGGATGTTGTGTACTGGTCATTAGCCCTACCATGTCTCTTTAGGGTGGGGTGAGTCCTCTGTAGGATGGTGTGGTCTGACACAGTAATGCTGCAGTCTTGGGAGTGCGTTCTGTTTTTCAGGTCTCCTTATGGGAGCTGCCAGTGCCTGGGCCTGCTGTGGGCTACTTTCTCCTTCACAACTTGGTGACTCCATAACTAGGACCAAGCATGCAGCCAGTGAAGTAGTCTGCTAGATAATATGGGCATGCTTGTCCCAGGTGCGTAACGCACCAAGTTGTAAACGAAGAAACCTAATGGCCTCTTCAAAACCTATATGTAATGGTAATTCCCCCATCTCTGTCCTCTACTTCCTGCTCTACATGGGTGTAGACACTGTTGGCCTGCCTGTGCTTGAGGCCAGATTTTAGGGTGTTGGGACTCTGCAATGTGAAAAGAACACAAAGAAGTTGCACTCTACACTGAAAATATTCTCTGGGGGGATGTGGGATGAGAGAAGAATCTCACTCCAGTGTGCCCAGTAATGAGTGGACCACTCTTTATCACTGGAGGGTGTTCAATAAACTGCAGTTCAATGAACTCCCTGTTTCCCTGGGGGACATTCAGTAAACTGCAAAGCAATGAGCGGGCTCTCTTAGAGGATATTCTGTAATTTGCAGAGCAATAAACTGCCACCTCTTGTTCCCCTGGCATACATTCGGTAAACTGCCGAGCAGTGAGCTGCTGCATGTTATGCCCCTAGGGGGGATATTCAGTAAATCAAAGGGCGATGAGTGGGGTTACCCCTTTGTTGCAATAAGCTACCATCACCTCTGCCTGGGCAGCAGAGCTAATGATCAGCTGGCTACAGTGTCCTTCTAAACAGACATTTGGATTTCAGCAGCTGTCTGGGATGGATTATGTGTTGGATATCCGGTCTCCTCTGATGTCAGGGCTCGGCTGCAGCTGCCACCACAATCTCCCGATGACGAGAGCCATCAATAGGCTCCTTATTTTCTAGCCGGCTGGTGGGATCTGATATCGGAGATTTTCCTACACCGCCTATATATGGACATTGAAGGGTATCGGTCACACACTGCAGGCATATGTTCTGGGAGGGGCCTTCTGCCATCAGACATAAACCATACCTTAATGGGCTCTCAGGTCTGTTCTTCTAGAGCAGTGCTTCTCAACTCCGGTCCTCAGGACCCACTTACAGGCCAGGTTTACAAGATAACTGAAATACATCACAGGTGATATAATTTGCTGCTCAGTGATTGCAGTACTCCTCTAGTCTGCATCTCCCCAAGGTAATACTTAAAATTTGGCCTGTTAGTGGGTCCTGAGGACTGGAGTTGAGAAACACTGTTCTAGATCCAGTCAGCAGGTTGCTTACATCCTATTTCTTGGTGATTATTGAATTTTTATTTGACAATATAAGAACACTAATGTGAAACTGTCTGCATTAAAAATGACAATCATCCAGTGTACTCTTCTCTGGTATATGAAGGTGTCATGGGGAGCGCTGCTGGCTTTTCTTCCTATTATCAAGGTGTGGTGCAGAGCCTGGCTGCTTCTGATGCTGCAGTTCTGAGCAGGTTCCTTCCAGTAAAGGGCATGGGGCATGCAATCTATACCATGATACCCTGGGGAAAATAGGAAAAGAAAAGACAGTGTGTGAATCTCCCTACCAGGGACACAGACAGCAATAAAAAATAAGAATGGTAAATACCAAATTTTGGGCTGCCCCCAGAAAAGTACTACAGGGGAAATCTTCCAAAGGGGACACTAGTTCTGATGACCGGGGGGGGGGGGGGCTCAAAGGCATTTATTTAACCACTTAAGGACCAACTTATTTCTGACGCATATTGTTTACAAGTTAAAAATCAGTATTTCTCTATCGTTCATGAACAGACGCAGCTCCATATTTTTCTTGACCATTGGGTTATGCTGCCCCCTACAGGAGTAGGACACTAGGCAGGAAAAAAAACTTTACCACACCTATGGGGCAGTTCCTGCAGGCATACACTCACACACTGTTATAGCCTTCAGTTTTGTTACAAGCCGTGTTTAGAAGAAGAAAAACCCATTCCACTCATAATTAGAGGGGCAGGTGCTGCGTCTGTCAATGAACTTCAGAGAAATTTTTTTTACAGTAAGTGAAATCCAGTTTTCTCTATCGTTCATTGACAGACGCAGCTCCATATTCTTCTTGACTACTGGGACGTCCCAAAGCAGTATTTGCATGAGGGGTGGGAAAAACAATGCAGAGAGAGAACGGAATTCCCCAAAAGTTTAACATTCAGTGAAGTGTATTTTTTCCCAAAAAATTGCGTTTGAAAGATCGCTGCGCAAATACCGTGTGGCAAAATATTGCAAGAACTGCCATTTTATTCTCCACAGTTGTTGCTTGAAAATATATAATGTTTGGGAGTATAATTTAATTTTCTAGCGAATAAAAAATGGATTTTGGACTTACTGTAAAATCCTTTTCTCTGAAGTTCATTGACTGACACAGCTCCATATTCTTCTTGACAATTGGGTTATACTGCCCCCTTCAGGAGGAGGATACTAGGCAGGAAAAGAAAAACTTTACCACGCCTATGGGGCTGTCCTGCAGGCATACACCCACACACTCTGCTGTAGCCTTCAGTGTTTCTGCCTAGTTTAGGAGTAGAACCTAAATCCCTGCTGGGACTTCTGCCTTTTTTTTTTTTTTAGGGAACTTTTTTTGTATTTTTCAGTTGTGTCTGAGAGAACTACAAGCAACAGCTGGCTGGGTTTCGAACTGGATATGCTAGATCCTTAAGGTCTCCCAGCCCGGCCATCGAGCGTGTGCAGGTTATAGTCCAGCACTAGGCTTCGCCAAGACAGAGCCCAGATGGATGGGGGCTGGCCTGAGACTGAAACATCTCGCCAGGACCCACACGACCTGGGATACCCCCTGGCTGTCAGCACCCCCACCCCCGGTGGAGAGGTAGTCTGTTCGGAGTGGAGCCCACCTGATGCTGTTGGTATGGTGAATGTGTCCCCCCATTTCTCTGGCGGTCTTGAGGTGGACATGGGCCCCCAGTCAGGCTCTCAGTGATACCAGGCCCCCCCACAAGCAGGTTCCTACCACAGGGTGGCAGATGTATTGGGGCGGGGGTCTTGTCCTGGTGAGGTCTCCTCTTGAGGACCCCTCCCCCAATGCCAGTGTCTGATGACCCCCCTGCGGTGTCCTGGAGACCACATGGCTCGCTGTGGGGGGTGGCCATTTTGCTGTAGTTTTCGCTCTGCATAAATGTAAAAGTTTCTCATTGGAATGCATGGGCGGCCATGTTTTGGTATTTCCCCCAAAGAAATACATGGGGCGGCCATTTTCTTAGAGTCCATGATCACTGAACAGCAAGGGAGAAGCTAGGGTGACTCTAGTACATGACCCAGGTTTTCCTGTGTCAGATCGTTTTTTCTCTCTGCACAGAACATTCTTGTATCCCTCCATATCGTTTTGGTGGGTTTGTTACTGGGGTCCCTATAAGTATTTCTATCACCCTGCTGCAGGCTGTGCTAGGGTGCTATGGCTGGGAATTGTGGCGCAAGGGTACGGATCCAGTTTTTTGCAGTTTTTCTTAAAGTGACACTGCTTTTTTTGTATTAAGTAAATATGGAGTCGCAGGACCAAATCTGACCTACGGACCACCTCAGTGCGGTTGCGGGACCCTCCGACTTGCAGCCCTATCTGCTTTTACAGCAGTTTTAAAAAAAAAAAACCTGGTGTCAAAAGTGGATTTAGTTAAAAAAAAAAAAATGCCACTAGCAGAAATCGCCCTATGCTTTCCCCTGCCTCTCTAGTATCCTCAGATTCTGAGGTAGATATGGCCGTTTCGGACATATACCATCCTGGTGGAACTGTGTCTTCGCATTCTGATGGCGAGGAGGATGTATCCTCGTCAGCAGCCACAAGGGAAAGCGCGCTGGTGGAGGCACTTAGTGTCAGTGCGGGAAACCTTAAAAATGGCAGATGATTCTACAGCATTAGGGATGCAGGTGTCTTTGGCACCCTCAAATTCCTGAAGTCGGGCAAGGTTTTTCCCTGTCCGGAACTTTTTGACAACATTGTCAGTGAACAGTGGGGGCGCATCAAACAAATGGTGGTGTCAAAGCAATTTAAAAGGCGCTATCCCTACGTGGACACGGTATCTGCTAGATGGACCGTACCACCAAAGGTGGATCATCTGCTTTCCAGACTAAGCAAGTCTACTGTGGTTCTGGTGGAGGTGTCCCTGGTACTTGCAGACCCTGTGAATAGACAGATTGAGTCTCTGTTCCTCCATTTGCATGTGTTAGCGGGCTCAATGCTAAAACCTGTCTTTGTGATTACTCTGTGTCCAGTGGCGGCTGGTGCTCAAAATTTTTGTCCCCCATCCATGCACAGTGACCTGACCAGCATGTCCCCTTTAATGCACAGTGACCACCTTACCAGCATGTCCCCATTAATGCACAGGTCAGGTCACAGGTCATGTCACTTACCTGCTCTTGGGCTGGCTCACTCGACCGGACCGACTGCTGTGCTGTGGGCTGCTGAAGACAGACACGTCGCTCCTTGGTCCGGAGGGACAGCTCCCCCACATGGTGCTCCCCCCCGCAGGTTCAGGCCATGACACGCCGACACTGGACACCCCGACAGCTCCTCTTTTGCCGATCCCTGGAGGTGAAGAAGTGACAGGATGTGATCCTCCTGCAGCAGAGTGCAGACTTCCAGTTATTCTGTGCCTGCAGCGGGGGCGGGCGGCCTCACGTTGTGAATGATTGGTCGGCTCGATCGGATCGACTGATCGCAGATTATCTCTGCACGATCCAGATCCATGTCCTCCTGTGATTGGTCCAGGCTGGAGTCTGGACCAATCACAGACCGGACATCAGTAAAGTGGGGAGTGTCGGGGCGCATTGCTCTGCGCCCCGATGACTCCCAGAAGAGCGCCAATCGGCGCCTCTGTTTGCAGCACGTGGGGTCAAACCCCCTCCCCCATACCCAGCACTAAGTCCGGCGCCCCAAGTGGGCAAAAATTGACAATTTTTTTTTTTTTATTTTTTTTTGGGGGGGGGCGGCGCCCCCTATCGACCGGCCGCCACTGCTGGTGTCGCAGACTATTACAGAATGGGCAAAGTTGCTGAAAGGTGACTTGGAAACAGAGCAGCTCTCACCGGACCTGATGGACTATTTGGTCCGTTAGCTCTAATGCCCCATACACACGTGCAGATTATCTGCAGACTTTTGTCTGCAGACTTACCAAAACCATATAATATGAGGTCAAACCTAAACACTTTCAATTTGTATGCAATCCGGCAGGCCCTTGCACTACATAGAAAAGGTAAGTCTGCAGACAAAAGTCTGCAGATAATCTGCACGTGTGTATGGGGCATAAGGCTCCACTGGCAGCCAGAGTGTCTGCAGTGGGGATTGCTATTCAGAAGCATGGTGTTGGTAAAAAGTTGGTCTGCGGACCAGGCTTCCAAAAAGGCTCTTTCTGACCTTCCCTTTAGGGGGGAAGTTGTTTGGATCCTCCCTGGATGAGTTGATCAAAGGCTTTAGGGGTGGGAAGAGTACTCTTCTACCCCAAGGCACCGCATAATAGACGGGGGCCTTCATTTACTGCTCATAGGTGGCCCTTTCGTACCTCTGGGTTGCAGGAGAAAGGAGCTAAGCCATTCAGGTCTTCCGGGGGTTCCAAGAAGACCTGGTCGGGTAAGCCGAGAACAGGCCAATCTGGATCTGCTGACAAATCCTCGTCTGCATGAAGGGACGCCCTCACCCGTTTCTGGGGTGTGGAGACATCTTCGCTTCTTTGCGGATGATCCGATCGGGTTACAAGATTGAATTCCGGTCTCCACCGTCGTACAGGTTCTTCCCGTACAATCTACGCCTATCTCCAGACCGGTTAAGGGATCTACGAGAGGCGGTACAAGGCCTGCTGCCGCAAGGGGTAATTGAGCCGGTTCCTTCTCAGGAATGCTTTCATGGGTTCTATTCAAAACGTTTCACTGTGCCTAGGGAAGAAGGCAAAGTAAGTCCAATCCCGGATCTCCAGGCTCTGAACCACTTTGTGCGGGTACAGAGTTTTGAATAGAGTCCATTTGCACGGTAATGGCGTCTCTACACCAAGGAAACTTTTTGGCCTCCATAGATATCAAGAACACATATCTACACATCCATATTTAAGCCGGACACCAGCGTTTTCTTCGCTTCTCTGTAGAAGAGCATTATCAATTTGTAGCATTACCATTTGGTCTCGCCTCCGCCCCCAGGTTCTTCACCAAAGTGTTGGCTCTGGTGTTGGCATTACTGCGACAACGGGGGATCACGGTACTGGGGTACCTGGACTATCTCCTCTTAAGAGCAGACTCCCATTTAGCCCTGTTGGGTGACTTTACAATTACTGTAAGGACTCTGCAAGAGTTCTGTTGGAACATTAATTTTAAAAAAATCTGTCCTGGTATCATCCTTAACCACTTGCCGACCGCAGCAAGTACATATACTGCGGCGATCAGCCCCTCCTGGGCAAAGTGACGTACCGGTACGTCACTCGCCCACGAGCCTCTAGGGGGCGAGCTCCCACCCCCGCTCGTTCCCTGACATTGCCGCGTGAGTGACCTGCGGCTCCGATGTCCGCCGGTCACTCACAATCTCCCACTGGAGAGGGAGAAAGGCAGGCAGCTAATGTAAACCAAGCCGCCTGTCATTCTCCCTGGTGTAACTGCAGAGACTACACGATCCTGCTATGTAGGATCGTATGTCTCTGTGGTTACATCACAAGCCACGCCCCTTGACAGTTAGAATCACGCCCCTAGGGACACACTTAACCCCTTGATCACTAATAAAGTTAACCCCTTCCCTGCCTTGATTCACACTTTTATACAAGGCGTTCGCCATATGGCTCCTCCGAGGCGATCCCCGTTACCTCCGTGGGACCTTAATTTGGTATTGTCTGTTCTTCAAAAACCTTCTTTTGAGAACATTAGGGAGATCCCTCTGTTTACACTATCTCAGAAGGTTGCCTTTTTTGGGGACATTTACTTCTGAGTATCTGAATTGTTGGCGGCGCTGTCCTGCCGTTTACCTTATCTGGTGGTCCACAGAGATAAAATGGTACTTCGACCTAATCAGTTGTTTCTTCCTAAGGTGGTGTCTGATTTTTATCTGAATGAAGACATTGTGCTGCCTTCACTCTGTCCTAATTCCAAGCATCCCAAAGAAGTTTCTTTGCATTCTTTGGATGTGGTTCGGGTAATTAGAGTTTACCTGGCGGCTACTGAATCTTTCAGGAAATCAGATTCTCTTTGTCCTCACCGAAGGACCTCAAAAGGGATTGGCTGCATCTGCTTGCGACCATATCCAGATGGATCAGGCAGACGGTGGTACAGGCTTATTCTCTGAAAGGTCAGGTTCCACCTTTCCCTGTGAAGGCATTTCTACTAGGGCACCGAGTGCTTCTTGGGCTTTTCGCCATCAGGCGTCAGTAATGCAAGTTTGCAAGGCGGCAACTTGGTCGTCTGTGCACAATCTATGGGATCCTCTCACTTCCTGTTTTGGCTATGGAACAGGAAATTAAGAAATATGTGCCCAGTGGGACACGGATGGCAAAAAACTGACTGGTTATAATCCTTTAGGCAAAACTTTTTTTTTTTTTTTTTAGCATTTTGGATAAAGTATGGAAAACGGGAACAGCTACCAGGCAACCTGCAATATCAGGAGAGCTCAGCAGTGTCAGGCTGTTTGTGTCTCAGAAAAACAACATTCATCAGCTTTAGTGAGAGTCAGAGGTGAGTGACTGCAGCCTGACCTTACTGCCGGTCTCCTAGAAGAGACAATGACCATAATCTTTGCCAATCTTATGTAACGTCCTCGAACTGCCGACATACTACAGGAGATGGTCAGAGACTCTGACCATCTCCTGTAGTATGTTGGCACTCTCTATCTCCTGTAGTACACAGCCACTCTCTGACCCTCTCCCGTAGTACCTCAAATTGTCCCCTATACACTGTATAGTTTTGGCCCTTTCGTGTTGGTAGAAGTCACTAGGTAGATTGGATCGGACGTGGATCTCTCGTCTCTGGGACCCTCTGAGATTGGACATGGATCTCTTGTCTGTGGGACCCTCCAGGATCGGATGCGGTTCTGTCATCTGTGGGACCCTCCTCGATCGGGCAAACGGACACAGGTCTCTCGTCTGTGGGACCCTCCGCGATCGGACGCGGGTCTCTCGTCTGTGGGACCCTCCGCGATCGGACGCGGGTCTCTCGTCTGTGGGACCCTCCGTGATCGGACGCGGGTCTCTCGTCTGTGGGACCCTCCGCGATCGGACGCGGGTCTCTCGTCTGCGAGACCCTCCGCAAACGGACGCGGGTCTCTCGTCTGTGGGACCCTCCGCGATCGGACGCGGGTCTCTCGTCTGCGGGACCCTCCGCAATCGGACGCGGGTCTCTCGTCTGTGGGACCCTCCGCAAACGGACGCGAGTCTCTCGTCTGTGGGACCCTCCGCTGTTGGACGCGGGTCTCTCGCCTGTGGGACCCTCCGGGGTCGGACGCGGGTCTCTCGTCTGTGGGACCCAATGGGGTTGGACGCCGGTCACTCATCTATGGAACCCTCTGGGATCGGACACAGATCGCTTGTCTATGGGACCTTCTGGGGTTGGAGGCTGGGACGCAGATCGCTTGTCTCTGGAGGTCTCCTGATATCAGCTGGATCGGACGCGGGTCTCTCACCTCGGAAGTCTCCTGGTATCAGACGCGGGTCTCGTCTGTGGGCCCCTCCGGAATCGGACGTGGGTCTCTTGCCTCGGAAGTCTCCTGGTATCAGACGTGGATCGCTTGTCTGTGGGGCCCTCCGGGATCGGACGCGGGTCTCGTCTGTGGGACCCTCCGGGGTCGGATGCGGGTCTCTCGTCTGTGGGACCCTCGGGGATCGGACGCGGGTCTCTCGTCTGTGGGACCCTCGGGGATCGGACGCGGGTCTCTCGTCTGTGGGACCCTCGGGGATCGGGCGCAGGTCTCTCTTCTGTGGGACCCTCGGGGATCGGACACGGGGTCTCTTGTCTGTGGGACCCTCGGGGATCGGACGCGGGTCTCTCGTCTGTGGGACCCTCGGGGATCGGACGCGAGTCTCTCGTCTGTGGGACCCTCGGTGAACGGACGCGGGTCTCTCGTCTGTGGGACCCTCGGGGATCGGACGCTGGTCTCTCGTCTGTGGGACCCTCGGGGATCGGGCGCGGGTCTCTCGTCTGTGGGACCCTCGGGGATCGGACACGGGGTCTCTCGTCTGTGGGACCCTCGGGGATCGGACGCGGGTCTCTCGTCTGTGGGACCCTCGGGGATCGGACGCGGGTCTCTCGTCTGTGGGACCCTCGGTGAACGGACGCGGGTCTCTCGTCTGTGGGACCCTCGGGGATCGGACGCTGGTCTCTCTTCTGTGGGACCCTCGGGGATCGGACACGGGGTCTCTTGTCTGTGGGACCCTCGGGGATCGGACACGGGGTCTCTTGTCTGTGGGACCCTCGGGGATCGGACGCGGGTCTCTCGTCTGTGGGACCCTCGGGGATCGGACGCGAGTCTCTCGTCTGTGGGACCCTCGGTGAACGGACGCGGGTCTCTCGTCTGTGGGACCCTCGGGGATCGGACGCTGGTCTCTCATCTGTGGGACCCTCGGGGATCGGGCGCGGGTCTCTCGTCTGTGGGACCCTCGGGGATCGGACACGGGGTCTCTCGTCTGTGGGACCCTCGGGGATCGGACGCGGGTCTCTCGTCTGTGGGACCCTCGGGGATCGGACGCGAGTCTCTCGTCTGTGGGACCCTCGGGGATCGGACGCGGGTCTCTCGTCTGTGGGACCCTCGGGGATCGGACGCTGGTCTCTCATCTGTGGGACCCTCGGGGATCGGACGCTGGTCTCTCATCTGTGGGACCCTCGGGGATCGGGCGCAGGTCTCTCTTCTGTGGGACCCTCGGGGATCGGGCGCGGGTCTCTCGTCTGTGGGACCCTCGGGGATCGGACACGGGGTCTCTCGTCTGTGGGACCCTCGGGGATCGGACACGGGGTCTCTCGTCTGTGGGACCCTCGGGGATCGGACGCGGGTCTCTCGTCTGTGGGACCCTCGGGGATCGGACGCGAGTCTCTCGTCTGTGGGACCCTCGGGGATCGGACGCGGGTCTCTCGTCTGTGGGACCCTCGGGGATCGGACGCTGGTCTCTCGTCTGTGGGACCCTCGGGGATCGGACGCTGGTCTCTCATCTGTGGGACCCTCGGGGATCGGACGCTGGTCTCTCATCTGTGGGACCCTCGGGGATCGGGCGCAGGTCTCTCTTCTGTGGGACCCTCGGGGATCAGGCGCGGGTCTCTCGTCTGTGGGACCCTCGGGGATCGGACACGGGGTCTCTCGTCTGTGGGACCCTCGGGGATCGGACACGGGGTCTCTTGTCTGTGGGACCCTCGGGGATCGGACGCGGGTCTCTCGTCTGTGGGACCCTCGGGGATCGGACGCGGGTCTCTCGTCTGTGGGACCCTCGGTGAACGGACGCGGGTCTCTCGTCTGTGGGACCCTCGGGGATCGGACGCGGGTCTCTCGCCTCGGAAGTCTCCTGGTATCAGACGGGGATCGCTCGTCTGTGGAGCCCCTGGGTGTTGATGGGGTCTCTGGGATCGCTCGTCTGTAGAGCCTCCAGTGCTCAGGCAGTGATTTGCGGATGTTTAGCTTGGATTGTCCAGCAGGTGGCAATCTATACACACTCTGCAGATACTGGACCCAGAAGCTGACACTCTACCCAGGGTAGCCAATTAAGACAGATGTGGGTGTGGCATTGACATGCTGACATTAACTCTTTCTTTGTTGAGAGGGGTCTGCACTGGGCAGAAAAGGGGAGGGTGGGTCAGTGTGGGCTCTCCTAATGGGGGTCGGGCCCCTGTGGGTAGTAACCCCGTGGGGGAAGGGGGTCTCTGGGGTGGTGGATGGTTCTGGTCACCTCGGTCCGGAGTCGGAGGTTGGCAGACGCTCCCTGGCAGCGCCGGTCCCGGGGCGGAGTGGGCGGGGCAGGGGAGGGGCCGGGAGAACCGTCCGCGGACGGGGCGGTCAGGGAGCGTCTAACAATCAGAGGGAGGAAAACAAAAGGGAGAGACGCCGGAGAATGGCGGCCCGCGGAGGGGGACGGGGTGTCCTGCTGGTCTGGAGCCTGACCGTCCTGTACTTGGGGGGGAGTGAGGCCGGAACGGACCAGGACAAGGCTGAGGTATGTACACCCCCACCTCCGGGTGTGTCACTGTATTCTATGTCCCCCCAACTTCACCCTCCCACCTCCGGGTGTGTCACTGTATTCTATGTCCCCCCAACTTCACCCTCCCACCTCCGGGTGTGTCACTGTATTCTGTGTCCCCCCAACTTCACCCTCCCTCCTCCGGGTGTGTCACTGCATTCTATGTCCCCCCAACTTCACCCTCCCACCCCCGGGTGTGTCACTGTATTCTATGTCCCCCCAACTTCACCCTCCCACCTCCGGGTGTGTCACTGTATTCTATGTCCCCCCAACGTCACCCTCCCTACTCTGGGTGTGTCACCCCCATTCTACCTCACCCCCCCCCCCCCAAATCTCTTCCATGTTGGTAACCTCACAGCTCTGCACCCCCAACTTCATTGCCTCCCCCCCTCCTCCATGGGGTTGTCACCTTCACCCCAATATTTGTACCCCATTTCCTACCCCCCCCCCCCCAACACACACCTACCTCGCTCTTTACCCCCACCACCACCCCACCCCATGTGACCTCTCCTCCATGTCACCCCCTTTCAGGGTGACCTCCTACTTATGTCTATGCACCCCTAAAATGACCCCTCTTCATATATCCCCCCCCTTTCTTTATTGCTGTGTATGAATATAAATATGAAATCGATTGAACAGCCATAACTTTATGACCCCTCGGGGCGTGGACTCCTCCAGACCTCTGAGACATCCGGCATCAAGCAGATCCATTAATAAACCTCAGACCTGAAATCTGAACAAAGCAAATCCCTCTGTAGTGTGTGCTTGTCTCAGTCCAGATCACTCAGTGTCATTTCTCTCTGCTGCTTCCTTCCTCTGCTATCACTTCTGACAAGTTTTCCTGACACCAAGAGAAGATAGGTGACAGGGGAGGGGCCACCAGCAGATTGACAGCCTCAGCTCTGTTCCTGTGCGCTGTGTGGAGGAGCTGTGTCTCTTCCCTCCAATCAGCTCTCATTGCTCTCCTCACTGAGCTCTGCAGAGTGTAATTCCAGCTGTCTGCCCCCCTTTTTTCTCTCACAGCTCAGACAAGCTTTATAAATTCAGCACTACGGATGTAGAGAAGAGAAGACTGCAGATAAACATGGTACAACTTATGTAGGAGGATTAGTTTCATGGCTGGGTGTCACCTGAGGATAGCCCCGGTTCACACTGGTGCGATGGGGGGGAAACCCTGCGATTCAGTGTTGGTTCTCGCCTCACACCTGAATGACTTGGAGCAGGGATATACAAACTGTGGCCCTCCAGATGTTGCAGAACTACAAGTCCCATGAAGCATAGCAAGACTCTGACAGCCACAAGCATGACACCCAGAGGCAGAGGCATGGTGGGACTTGTAGTTTTGCCACAGTTTGCATATCCCTGGCTTAGAGGTTCACACTGAGATCTGCAAACCGCTGTGGGGTGTCAATGTAAAGGTAATGACACCCCCAGATCGGTTTGCAGATCGCAGTGCAAACTGTGGAATGGTGCAGGAATCAGATCTCATAGGTGTGAACACCCATGCGATCCGATTCCAGTGCTGACCAAAAAAACAAGGTCATGCACCATTTTGGCGATAATGCAATGTAATTTCAGCCATACAATTTGTATGGCTGAAATCGCATCACACAGACATCGCATGAGATCTGCACAGCAATGTGGTGCGTCTGCGAATCGCATGCAACCTCTGGCATAGAGATATTTAGCCCCCTAAGGAGTTTATATAGCGCTTGCTATTACACTAATAGGAGTGAGCAATTTCTTGTTCACACTCCTGAGTGATAAGTGGTAGAGTGAGGGAATATTGCTATTCCCTGATGGTGATAGTGGGTGTATTAAAGTGCAAATATGCTAAATAAATAATGAATGACTAAATAGCGGAGTACAAGTTTAAAATTAATATCAAATAAATATAGTGCAAACTTATTACTAAATATAAAGTTATAGATTATAAATTAGATGCAAATTTGATCAAGAATCTGTGCAGTGATAAGTCAAGTCCCAAAAAAGTCCTAATATGATTTTCCAATGTTCCAATTGCTGGTGACAACAGGCAAAACTTCGATCATAAGGGGTGCAAACTCACCGGATTTGGTGGGTCCTGAATGCCATATGGCAACAAGACCTTCCGAGCTTGTGGCTTGCAAAGCCTAAGGTAACTGCAGGTGCACTGTAATCCTCCACTCCTGTAATAGGGATCGATCCTCAAGGTCCAATGCAAGGGGGAAAGAAAGTGCTCCAATCGTGCGGTACCGTTAAAATGATGATTTTATTGCCAAAAAGTAGAGAACCTCTGTAGACGTCATCACGCTCTGACGAAACGCGCGTCAGGTGGAACGCACGCCGCACGCTTCCGGGTAGCCTGGTGGGAGGCAAACCAGCAGTCGCCGTTCCCCATTCCCAGGCAGACACCTAAAGCGGACGTGTTTTACTCTACTTTTTGGCAATAAAATCATCATTTTAACGGGACATCATTTTTATTGCCAAAAAGTAGAGTAAAAACAAGTAACAAACAAGTACACGTCCGCTTTAGGTGTCTGCCTGGGAATGGGGAACGGCGACTGCCGGTTTGCGTCCCACCAGGCTACCCGGAAGCGTGCGGCGTGCGTTCCACCTGACGCGCGTTTCGTCAGAGCGTGATGACGTCTTCAGAGGTTCTCTACTTTTTGGCAATAAAATCATCATTTTAACGGTACCGCACTATTGGAGCACTTTCTTTGCCCCTTGCATTGGACCTTGAGGATCGATCCCTATTACAGGAGTGGAGGATTACAGTGCACCTGCAGTTACCTTAGGCTTTGCAAGCCACAAGCTCGGAAGGTCTTGTTGCCATATGGCATTCAGGACCCACCAAATCCGGTGAGTTTGCACCCCTTATGATCGAAGTTTTGCCTGTTGTCACCAGCAATTGGAACATTGGAAAATCATATTAGGACTTTTTTGCACAGATCACTTTTTTGGGACTTGACTTATCACTGCACAGATTCTTGATCAAATTTGCATCTAATTTATAATCTATAACTTTATATTTAGTAATAAGTTTGCACTATATTTATTTGATATTAATTTTAAACTTGTACTCCGCTATTTAGTCATTCATTATTTATTTAGCATATTTGCACTTTAATACACCCACTATCACCATCAGGGAATAGCAATATTCCCTCACTCTACCACTTATCACTCAGGTGTGTGAACAAGAAATTGCTCACTCCTATTAGTGTAATAGCAAGCGCTATATAAACTCCTTAGGGGGCTAAATATCTCTATCTTTTAAACTATAGCAGCTGCTCTATAATGTTTTTTTCACTTTGACATTATTTATTTATTTATTTTTAAATCTAAAATTTTACGATTATATTAATTTAACTTAGATTTTTCCAGAGGCGCGAGGTTATATACTTTTTTTTTAGTATATATTTCATTCTTAATCTCTGGCATAGCACTAGTGTGAACCCAGCCTTACTGAGTATATGTAAGGGTTTACAAGTGTTGCTAAACCCACAACAGTAAAATCAGTCTGTATATGCAGTAAAGCATGCTTGTTATACTCACTGTGGAGCCTAAGGGGTTAGTCCTCTGCATTGTGTCCAAAGGCTGTTTGATCCTCCCCTTTTTCCACTGTACCCAATCCATCTCCTGATAGTACAGAGCCTTGGAGGCACTCTGCACATGCTCAGTGTGGAGTGTATTGCTAGAGAGGTTTTTTATTTATTTATTTATTTTTATTGGGAGAGTGCATGTGATCAGCGCAGGGCCAATCCGCATGGTCCAGACAGATGGTCGGGTCCTGCAGCCTCATAGGACAATCAGGGGAGAATGAAAACTTCTCCTACAACTTTTATCCAGACACAGAAGTCACAAAACTGCTATATACTGCTGATGAGAAAAGGTATTTAGCAGTTTATTTTTACTAAAACAATTGAATTTCCATGTTCTGTGTACTGTGGGAGATCAGATGTAGTGAATGCAGGCTCCTGGCTTTAGTAACTCTTTAAGTCCTGTAAGTTGTGAGGTGGGGCCTCCATGGGTCGGACTTGTTTTTTTTTTTCAGCACATCCCACAGATGCTCGATTTGAATTGAAATCTGGTAAATTTGGTGGACAAGTTAGCACCTTGAACTGATTTGTGTTCCTCAAACCATTCTTAAATTCATCAGACCAGGCCACCTTCTTCTATTGGTCCGTGGTCCAGTTCTGATGCTCACATGCACTTTGTAGGCACTTTTGGCTGTGGACACGAGTCAGCATGGGCACCCTGAGCGGTGTGCAACCCCATACACTACAAACCTGTGATGCACTGTGTGTTCTGACACCTTTCTTATAGAACCAGCATTCATTTTTTTCAGCAATTTGAGCTCCAGTAGCTCTTCTACTCAGGCAAACCTTCACCCCCCATGTGCTTTAATTGGGCCTTGGCCGCCCATAACACTGTTGCTGTTTTTTTTCCTTGGACCACTTTTTTGGTCGGTCTTGACAACTGCAGACCATGGACATCCCAAAAGAGCTATGGTTTTGGAGTTGCTCTGACCCAGTCATTTAGCGCAGTGGTCCTCAACTCCGGTCCTCGGGGCCCACTAACAGGCCAGGTTTGCAAGATAACTAAATTACATCACAGGTGATCTCATTTGCTGCTCAGTGATTGCAGTATTCTAGTCTGCATCTCCCCAAGGTAATACTGACCAACAGGAGCCCCCAACAGTAGAGGAAACCTTCCCTGACCAGCAGGAGCCTCCAACAGGAGAGGAAACCTTCCCTGACCAGCAGGAGCCTCCAACAGGAGAGGAAACCTGCCCTGACCAGCAGGAGCCTCCAACAGGAGAGGAAACCTTCCCTGACCAGCAGGAGCCTCCAACAGGAGAGGAAACCTTCCCTGACCAGCAGGAGCCTCCAACAGGAGAGGAAACCTTCCCTGACCAGCAGGAGCCTCCAACAGGAGAGGAAACCTTCCCTGACCAGCAGGAGCCTCCAACAGGAGAGGAAACCTGCCCTGACCAGCAGGAGCCTCCAACAGTAGAGGAAACCTGCTCTGACCAGCAGGAACTTCCCGCCCAAGCACCAAGGCTTAGAGATCCTCCATAGTGACGTGTTTGCTGGGGTTACTGGTCCTATGTAGGGAGCCCTCAACACCTTGCCTAGCTCAGCCATGAGCTTCCCTACTGCCGTGATGGTAACGTAATTCCAATATGTCCACAGAAGGGTTAATATGTCCAAGCGCTGGTTTCTGTGTCCTTGGCTGGTTAATAATTTCTCATCAAACAGCTTTTTTATCAGATCAGGGGTGTGTACTTTTATTCCAATCAATAGATGTGCACCAAAACTGCACATTCATTAACTTTATAGATTGATATGTATGCCAAAAGTGTTTGTCTGATCACTCCCTACTTCTGCTGAAACTCTGCTCCTTCATCAACTACTCCTTCTGTATAATAAGATTTGCCTTAGGTTAGTCTGGAAGTTCCCTCTGACAGTCTGAGGTCATGTCCCCAAGTTCTTCATCTCTGCTGTCCCCACCCTCCGAACTCCCTGAACCTCCTATTAGGAACCACTCTATATAAAGATCTATTTAGAGGTATCGGGATCGCCTTGCTCCTGCTGGTGACACCTTCGTGATAGAAAAATCTGTATAGTGGAATCAGGACCTGCTTCCTCCTGCTGGTGATCCCTTTAGTAATATAAAGATCTATTTGGAGGAATCAGGACCTGCTTCCTCCTGCTGGTGACACCTTAGTGATAGAAAAATCTGTATAGTGGAATCAGGACATTCTTCCTCCTGCTGGTGATAACTAAAGCTCTATATAGAGAAGTTAGGACCTCCTTTCTCTTGCTGGTGATTCCTCTAGTGATCTAGAGATCTATATAGAGGAATCAGGACCTCCTTTCAGTGATTTAAAGCTCTATATAGAGGTATTAGGACCGACTTTCTACTGCTGGTTATCCCTCTAGTGATATAAAGATCTATATTACAGGCATGTCCAACCTGCGGGCCGCATGCGGCCCGGAGTCGTAGGCAATGTGGCCCACTGGCCGCGGAACTCCACACAGTCTCCTGCCTTCACATAAGTAGCTGACGGCGCTGATGCATTCTGGGAGTTGTAGTACACGGCCGTGCTCAATCTCTCGGTGGGTGGAGACTTGAGAGCAGCGCAGCCAGACAGGAAACTACAACTCCCAGATCTTTGAGGCAGGCGGAGGCAGGGCACGCTAGGGAGTCAGGACACGTGGTTGAGGCCTGTCGGGCTGAGCACTGGCAATTTTACTTAACCCCAGGACAGGAGCATCCACCCCCCCCCCCCCCCCCCCCAGGACTGGAGGAGGCCATGCAGGGACTTGCTGAGCTGGCAGCTGCCATTTCTGAGGTGAGACCCTGACACCCCCATATGACCCCCACATCCCATCTATATAACCCCCGTTTACCCTGCCCCAGTGCCCACCCAGCAACCTCAAAACAGCCCTCAACACTGTGGGTCCTGCTGGCCACGGCCTGTGGATCCTGCTGGCCATGGCCTGTGGATCCTGCTGGCCACGGCCTGTGGATCCTGCTGGCCACGGCCTGTGGATCCTGCTGGCCACGGCCTGTGGATCCTGCTGGCCACGGCCTGTGGGTCCTGCTGGCAAACGGCCTTTGGGTCCTGCTGGCAAACGGCCTTTGGGTCCTGCTGGCAAACGGCCTTTGGGTCCTGCTGGCAAACGGCCTTTGGGTCCTGCTGGCAAACGGCCTTTGGGTCCTGCTGGCCAACGGCCTTTGGGTCCTGCTGGCCAACGGCCTTTGGGTCCTGCTGGCCAACGGCCTTTGGGTCCTGCTGGCCAACGGCCTTTGGGTCCTGCTGGCCAACGGCCTTTGTGTCCTGCTGGCCACGGCCTGTGGGTCCTGCTGGCCACGGCCTGTGGGTCCTGCTGGCCACCATGGCCTTTGGGTTCTGCTAGGAGCTGGTCATGGCCTGTGGCTGACAGGTTATGGCCAACTCCCAGCAGAACCTACAGGCCAGCAGGACCCAAAGGCCATGGCTAGCACCCAGCAGAACCTACAGGCCACTGGCCAGCAGGACCTGTGGATCCTGCTGGCCACGGCCTGTGGGTCCTGCTGGCCACGGCCTGCGGGTCCTGTTAGGAGCTGGTCATGGCCTGTGGCTGACAGGTTATGGCCAACTCCCAGCAGAACCTACAGGCCAGCAGGACCCAAAGGCCATGGCCAGCACCCAGCAGAACCTACAGGCCAGTGTCCAGCAGGACCCACAAGCCATGGCCACCTCCCAGCAGAACCTACAGGCCAGCGGCCAGCAGGACCCACAGTGATGGGCACTGGTGCGGCTGCATTGATGGGCACTGGTGCGGCTGCATTGATGGGCACCGGCTCTCTACTGCAGCCGCTGCTTCCTCCAGCAGTACCCGACGTCATGACCAGCAGTACCCACATGACTAGTTTTACCCACCAGCAGTGCCAGCATTACCCGCCAGCATTAACCGCTAGCAGTAACCGCCAGCAGTCTGCAAAATAAGTAGAAAAGGTGCATTAGTGTGTGTAAATTGTTGCAATGTGTTTTTTTAATAACTAGTTGTGTTTTGTCATAATATGTCATGTCCTTCTTTATACATGTATGAAGAAGGACATGACATTTTCTGGCTGCCTAAGTCACATGTGTGCTAGGGGTGCAACTATCTCCCTGCACATAACTGTAAATATCCCAGCATGTGCAGTGTTTCTGACTCCAACCACCATGACCACTTCAAATCACAGAAGTGGTTATGGTGGTTAGATTGTTCCTTTATTATCTCTCAGAAGAAGTAAACCTCTGTATACTGATTCCATTTCGTTTGATTATCCTCTAGTTGTGTTAATTTAGTGCGAGGGGGCGGCGTTTTATTACTTGTATACCTTAACTATAGTATATATTTTATATGCGGCCCGAGAAAATTTCTCTACCCTGAATGTGGCCCAGAGGAGCCAAAAGGTTGGACACCCATGACAGGGGCGTAACTACAGGGGATGCAGGGGTTGCAATCGCTACCGGGCCCCATGCTCCAGGGGGCCCGGTAGCAAACCAGTGGGTGAACTTCTAGGATCTCAAAGGTCACACTTGCGACCGGGCCCTGGCATTTCACCACTGTGGGGAGGCCCCAAGATTGCAGGAAGGGGGCCCACTGCAGAACTTGTGAAAGGATCCTGATGTGGGACCATAATAAAAGGCCATGCAATGAGATTAAAGAGCCCCAGGATTAGTGGGAAGAGCCCCGGGCTTGAAGGGAAGGGCCCCGGCCAGGGGTCTGGGGGGCCCTTCATGGTTTCTTGCATCGGGGCCCTGAAGGTTCTAGTTACGCCTCTGACCCATGATCTATATAGAGGAATCAGGACTTCCTTCTGGTTATCGCTCTAGTGCTATAGAGAGCTACATAGAGGAATCAGGACCTCTTTGGTCCTGCTGGTGAACCCTTTAGTGATTTAAAGATCTATATAGAGGTATTATGACCTGATTTCTCCTGCTGGTGATCCCTCTAGTGATATAAAGATCTATATAGAGGAATCCGGAACTCCTTTCTCCTCTGGTGATCCCTCTAATGATATAAAGATCTAAATAGAGCAGGGGTGTCCAAACAAAGGGCCAATTTACTGTCCTAACTTTAGGGGGGCTTTGTTTTGATCCTTTATAGAGCTGAATAGTATTTGTTGCCTCCGTCCCTGTTTATCTAGAAGGGGGAAATTTTTGGTGCCTCAGGCCAAAGAAGAGGGTGGGACTTTCTACTTGCCCGTAAAAGTCCCACCCTCTTCTTTGGCCTGAGGCACCAAAAATTTCCCCCTTCTAACTTTAGGGGGGCTGGACTGTGGCCATCGGAAGTAGAAGAGTTGCTGAGGTCAGTGGGAAAAACCAATGCCCCATTGTTGGTGTCAGTGGGAGGAATTGTGCCCCATCATTGGTGTTATTGGTAGAAATTGTTCACCATTGTCGGTGTTAGTGGGAGGAATTGTGCCCCATCGTTGGTGTCAGTGTCAATGGCCGCATCTGGCCCCCAGGCTGCAGATTGAATACCACTGATATAGAGGAATCAGGACCTCCATCTCCTGCTGGTAGGTCTCCTCGGACCATTTTCCTACCCATCCCCACTTTCTGCTGTCTTTTTTAGGAACTAAATGCATTTGTAAATTGGAGAATGGAGACTGTAATTGGAATAATGACGATAAGTTGAGGGACTCCATAAGTCGTCTGTGATCTCAGCTGGTGATTGGTTTATGTTAGGTGACTGGTTTCAGACAAATGGTGCCCAAAGAACTTCTTCATAAATATCAAGTGGTGGGAATTTGGGTCCAGTCCATCTTAATGTTGATTTCTCTTGCAGGCCTGGCTCCGCCTCTATGGGTACCTCCCTCAGACCAGCCGTCAGATGTCCACCCTGCGCTCTGCACAGATTCTTTCCTCCGCTGTCGCACAGATGCAGCAGTTTTATGGGATTCCAGTCACAGGGGAACTAGACAAAGCCACAACAGAGTAAGAGCCACTTAGCTGATCTGGGCTTCTTGAGTGGGCTGGGAGCCATCCCAAGCTTCTCCTCAGTATGCAGTGATCCTCAGTCCCACTAACTGACTTTCTCAATGACAGGTGGATGCAAAGGCCACGCTGCGGTGTCCCAGATCAATACGGCAGTAGAGCCAAATCAAATATGCGTCGGAAACGGTACGCTCACACAGGGCGCAAGTGGAGCCAACAGCAGCTGACGTACAGGTGGGTGTGGTCAGCTTTGGTGTGCAGCGAGCCCATGTACTAGCGGGATGCTGCTGACATCATATATGTGATTCATTTCTGACATCTGGAGATATAATCTAATTTTCAGGGTAACAGCTTCATTCAGAGGGGGGGGGGGGTCTATTATTTGCATGTAACCCAACATCATGGTTCAGTTCTTACTCAGCTTATGCTGTATGTAAGATAAGAGTTTCAGATCCTCTGTAATAGAAACACCAATTAGTAATTTAATCTTACCGTCCGGGAGATCATTACAGGATGGAGAGGAAGATGAGGGGAGGCCCTCCAGAATATCATTATAGGGTGGGTGGAGACCCTCTGGGAGATTGGATGATGAAGTGAGACCCTCCAGAGATCCTTATAGTACAAAGAGAGCTTCTGGGAGATCATTATGAGTGAAGATCAATAGAGGATGAGGAGAGACCTTCCAGGAGATCATTAAAGAATTGGATGAAACCCTCTAGAGATCCTTCTAGGATGTGGGGAGACCCTCCGGGAGATTATTATAGGATGAGGGATGACCCTTTTGGGGGATCGATATAGGATGAGGAGGGACCCTCCAGAAATCCTTATAGAATGACGGAAGACCCTCTGGGAGATCATTATAGGATGAGGGGAGACCCTCTGGAGATCGATATAGGATGAGAGGGAACCCTTCAAGAGATCGGCACTGGACCAGGGGGAGACTACCAGGGTGATCATTACAGGATGGAGAGGAAAACCCTTTAAATAGCCATAGGATTTGGGTGGACCTTCTAAATGATCATTCTAGGATGAGGGGAGACCCTCTTCTTTCTGGGAGATCATTATAAGATGAGGGGAGACCCTCTGGGGATCAATATAGGATGAGAGGGGACCCTACAAGAGATCGGCACTGGATGAGGGGGAGACTACCAGGGTGATCATTACAGGATGGAGAGGAAAATCCTTTAAATAGCCATAGGATTTGGGTGGACCTTCCCAATGATCGTTATAGGATGAGGGGAGACCCTCTTCTCTCTGGGAGATCATTATAGGATGAGGGGAGACCCTCTTCTCTCTGGGAGATCATTATAGGATGAGGGGAGACCCTCTTCTCTCTGGGAGATCATTATAGGATGAGGGGAGACCCTCTGCTCTCTGGGAGATCATTATAGGATGAGGGGAGACCCTCTGCTCTCTGGGAGATCATTATAGGATGAGGGGAGACCCTCTTCTCTCTGGGAGATCATTATAGGATGAGGGGAGACCCTCTTCTCTCTGGGAGTTCATTATAGGATGAGAGGAGACCCTCTTCTCTCTGGGAGATCATTATAGGATGAGGGACAGACTCTCTGGGAGATCTTCATAGGATGAGAGGGAGACCATTGGGGCGATCATTACAGGATGGAGTTATTAGTACATAAAAGGAGATATTCTGTAATGCTAACAGATGAATCTAAGAAGACGTGAGGATTGTCACTGCTCTCTTTCCTCTATGGAGGATCACATCACCCCACCATCCGATAATTGGGGAAGTTTCACAATACCTATCATTTTGTTTTCTCTTGACAAGGGGAAAATTAAACTTGAATCTTTTCACTTATCACAGAGAATACCAGTGGGGGTTATTTACTAAAACTGGAGTGTGCAAAATCTGGTGCAGCTCTGCATAGAAATCAGCTTTGAGGTTTAAGCCCAGGTTCACGCTGAGGCCGTTTTGAAATCGTGCGAGTTCAGCTGGCATTTCAGTCCGACTTCGGGGGCGATTTCACAGACATCTGTGCGGGTTCCTGCACAGATGTCTATGGAAATCGCCCACGAAGTCGCCAAATGTAGTACAGAAACTATTTTTGGGAAACGGTGCGGTGCCGCACCGATTTGGGCAGTGCAATTGCCTGCAATTGGCTCCGATTTGACATGTCAAACTGGACCAATGTGGACGTGAGCTTATTGCAAAAGCTTGCCAGCTGCACCAGATTGTGAGTTCTCCGGTTTTAGTAAATCGCCCCCATAGTGTCTGTTCTTGCCCAGAGGGTAGTTTGGTGAATGCAGCTTTTATAGAGAACCACAACTCACTGGAGATTTATAGGGGGGACCCACCAATTGGGCGGACTTCCTCCATAATTTGTGTGCCAAACTGCCAAGTCTTCTCACTAGCAACTCATCATAGATCCATGTCACCAGAGAAAAAACGTCCCCGTCCCCTTTGGCCATCTCCCCTCCTTCTCTCATGTCCTCTCCAGTCCTTTCTATGTTTGTCCTTTTTCTCCAGGCAGTGACTTTGGCTAAAGATGAGCTGGGTTCCTGGTGTTTTTCCCGCCTCCCTTCAGTGTATACAGTGTTTCTGGTTGGAGCCCACCAATATGTATAGTTTCCTATAATTTGTCTTTATTTCTCATTCCGCAGCATCCAGAATTATTCCGACAAGTTGGGTGTGTACAACTCTGTGGACTCAATACGGAAGGCCTTCGCTGTGTGGTCCAGTGCTACCCCCCTAACCTTCAAGGAAATTCCCTACGAGTCCCTGCGACAGAACCAGGCCACTGCTGACATTGTCATCCTTTTTGCCTCCGGCTTCCATGGCGACAGCTCCCCCTTTGATGGCCCTGGTGGCTTCCTGGCACATGCCTACTTTCCAGGTCCAGGGATGGGTGGTGATGCCCATTTTGACTCTGAAGAACCGTGGACAGTGAACAATGCAGATGTAATGGGTGAGAAAATCTATTACCTTTCATCTATAGAGTGGCAACATATACTCCTATAAAGGGGTGGCATGTACAGATTTCCAGTGTAAAGAATGATGGTGAGAAAAGGCCCAGTCATGCCTAGCTGGATCATACTCAGACAGCATCCAACTCCCATGTCACAGTGGGTGTGGCTATTAGAGAGGAAGCAGTGGGTGGAGTTATCCTGGGGTCAGTGGATGGAGTTATCCTGGGGTCAGTGGGTGGAGTTATCCTGGGGTCAGTGGGTGGGGCTGTCTCTGATACTTGGTGGAGTAAAAGGCCTGCTCTGACTGGCTATCTACACATCAGCAGGATGTAATATTTTGGATTTTTGCTGCCTCCCCTAGGCTGTGTATTCTAATAGCCAATGTCATCCCTGGCAGGGAACCACCTTTTCCTGGTGGCCGTTCATGAGCTTGGACACTCGCTGGGCCTGGAGCACTCCAATAACCCTAGCGCCATCATGGCTCCCTTCTACCAGTGGATGGACACTGAAAACTTCCAGCTTCCTGATGACGACAGACGAGGAATTCAACAGCTCTATGGTAAGACCTGAAGATTCTTCTGCCCTGCTTTCCCCTCCCACACACTCAAAAATTAGAATTTGCTTTCTTGTAGTAACCCATAGCAACCCAGTGGATCCACCAATCAGCTACCAGCACCTTAGAGATTATTTGGTTGTTATGGGTTACAGCACAGGATGAGCCCCAAAGAGTGATAGGTGAATTATGCCATAACGATTCTATTGTGCACCCTCTGTTGGCGTTCCATGTTTCTGAGCGCTTACATTGTGAAAGTAACTGGACATTTTTGTCTTCAGGGAGTGCAGACAATGAGGCCCCCAGCACCCTGACTCCTGACACCACCCCAAGGAACCCCGACCAGAGGCCACCAAAACCGCCTCCGAGAGGCCGACCAGATAGGCCAGGAACCCCATCCCCCCCAGAGCGCTATGGGCCTGACATCTGCAAGGGCAACTTTGATGCGGTGACAGTCCTGCGCGGAGAGATGTTTGTGTTCAAGGTGAGCTCTAAGCCCATTGCTGAAAATTCTGACCCGCCCGACAGATTAGTCTGTCTTCCATAGCAACAGCATTCCAGCCATTGTCTTTCCTAAGGGTTGGACAGTAGAAGTAGACTTCTGATTTGTTGCTCTAGATGACAGATGTTTTTCTTCCCTCCAGTTATCACTTGAGTGGTGTTATAGCTCTAAGTTGCCATTTTGCGGTTGATCACATATTGATTTCCACCGGCAGGGCACCTGGTTTTGGAGGGTACGACACAACCGTGTCTTGGATAACTACCCCATGCCGATCGGACACTTCTGGAGGGGACTGCCGGGTAACATCAGCGCTGTCTATGAAAGACACGATGGAAAATTTGTTTTCTTTAAAGGTGAGCAATGATGGCCCTGCCTTCCACCTGAAAACAGGATGCTGCTGACACTTGACCCAAGGATGCGTGTGCTGCTGACCTCCGACCCCCTGAATGCTACTGACCCTAAATGTTGCAGACCACTGACCCCAGATGTTGCAGACCTCTGAACCCTGAATGCCGCTGACCTCAGGACGCTACAGACTTCAGAAAGCTGCTAACCTCTGAACCCAGGATGCTAACATTGCTGACCTCTGACTTCTGAATGCTGCTTCCGTTAGGGCCCTGCTGAACCCAGGATGCTGTGGACTTCTGACCCCTGAATGCTGCTGACCTCGGGACAGTCCTGATCTCTGACCTCACGATGCTGCTAACATTTGAATGCTCCTGACCCCTGGACGCTACCTATTATGGGGGGTCTTTATATATTTCTGTGACCCCCTGACATGACGATGATGGGTTCAGTGGGATGCTAGGGATTTATACAGTCAATCCCCAGTAATGGCTCCATTCCCTCACCCCCACTTTCTTTTCTTGACACTTGCCGTGTGATTAATTTCTACCATTTTTTTATTTTCAGGTGACAAATATTGGTTATTCCGGGAGGCCCATCTGGAGAGTGGATACCCCCAGCCTCTAACCAACTTCGGATATGGGATTCCCTATGACCGGATCGACACAGCGATTTGGTGGGAACCAACTGGACACACCTACTTCTTCCGTGGTGACAGGTAGGAGTCGGGTTATGTGACTGAGCCCCCCCCCCCCACGACAGGACTGTTCACAAAGTACATGCAGAATGTCGGAACGCTAATATCTGAATATGATGTGGTCTTAGGCCACTATCTGGCACATATTGCTATAGCATCCGTCTGACGTGCAACCTTTTTGGGGCTCAAAGGAGCTGGGCTGACATGCAGAATCTCAGGGTTGTGGATGAGCAGGTCTCGGAGGGATCGGCTTAGTGACGGACACAGGCAGATACAGCGGGATGTTTAGATAAATGAGTCTGAAAACAGGAAAAGTTTAAGAATAGAGGAGGCCAAGTAGAGGACAGGAAGGTCTCCCCTCCCCCACCGATTATTCCTGGGTCACAAGTTGACAGGAAATTGTATGGAATAATTTAGAGTGATATATTCCTGACTGCCGTCACTCCCCTATTTACATGTGTGTATCGCCAACACATTCTACAGCAACGTACAAAGACTGTTCATATGACTCGACTGTGTGGGAAGAAACAGAGATCTGGTGGGAAATGAGTAGAGGACCCCAGTGCTGCAAGGCTACAGTTCTAACCACTTTGCCAACATGCAGCCCTGCATTCTCCTTTCTGCTCCCCATTCACTAGTTTCTATGCTAGCTTTACTCTCCTCTGGTCCCTATAGTAACTCCCTACCCCCCTGTCCCTGCTCCTCCTTTTGCCCCTCTCTGGTCCCTGATCTCTCTGGTCTCAGCTTTCTGCTCCCCTCTTGCCCCAAACTGGTCCCTGCTTGCTCCCCTCAATCTCTCTAGTCCCTGCTCACTCCCCTCCCTTCTCTGGTCCTTGCTCCCCCTCTCAGGGTTCCTGCTTGCTTTCTGCTCCCCTCCTGCCCCTTTTGGGTCCCTGCTCTCTCCCCTTTCCTTCTCCAGTCTCTGCTTGCTCCCCTCTCTCTATGGCCCATGCTCCCCCCTTTGTACTTTACCCCCCTTTGTACCTCACCCTTTAGTCCCTGTTGTGCTTTTGTCCAGCTCTCTCTAATCCTGCATACTCTCTGTCCAGCTACTGGCGCTTCAATGAGGACAGCCGCTCGGTTGATCCAGGTTACCCCAAATCCATTAAAGTTTGGGCCGGTATCCCAGACACTCCGAAAGGCGCCTTCCTGAGCTCCGATACATGTGAGTATGGACGGGGCCCCTCCACAGGAGTTATGTATGGTGTCTGCTGTGTGGGGGTACTCTGAAATGGCACTTCACAATGCAATTATTTAAATTATAAATACTAGGTCCCCAAATGTTTTTTGTGTGGGGGGAGGGGGTTATAGAAGAGGACAGAACAAGGGAGAAGGTAAAGAGGGTGTATACTGGGATAAATACGGTGAAAGGCAGAAGAGGGTGTATAGAGGGAGCACAGAGTGCAGTTGGGTGTGGAGGGGTCGCGGAGTGCGGTTGGGTGTGGAGGGGTCGCGGTTGGGGGTGGAGGGGTCGCGGTTGGGGGTGGAGGGGTTGCGGAGCGCGGTTGGGTGTGGAGGGGTTGCGGAGCGCGGTTGGGTGTGGAGGGGTCGCGGAGCGTGGTTGGGTGTGGAGGGGTTGCGGAGCGCGGTAGGGTGTGGAGGGGTAGCGGAGCGCGGTTGGGTGTGGAGGGGTCGCGGAGTGCGGTAGGGTGTGGAGGGGTCGCGGTTGGGTGTGGAGGGGTCGCGGTTGGGTGTGGAGGGGTCGCGGAGTGCGGTAGGGTGTTGAGGGGTCGCGAACCGCGGTTGGGTGTGGAGGGGTTGCAAAGCGCGGTTGGGTGTGGAGGGGTCACGGAGCGCGGTTGGGTGTGGAGGGAGTGGAGAGCAAGGAGGTCTAATATAGAAGGAGTGGAGAGGGGTGGGCATGGAGGTCGGAGAGGAGTCTGCTCACACAGACCATAGCATTGTCCTTGTCCTCTGCAGACTCCATCATTAAGGATTCACTCTCCTTTCTATAAATGGCGAGGTCTGCTTGGTCATCTCCATCATTGTCGGGAGGACAGTGAAGGGGGATAGAAAAAGAGGATAGTGATGGAGGACAATGGGGGGGGGGGGGGTAGGAGAGCACTGAGGGGGATGGGATAGGAAGACAGGGGAGGAGGAGGGGTGGGCGGGCAATGGAATAGAAGGGCAGATGTTCTCCAGCAGTGGTTGAGCTCTTTCCAATGCCCTCTGCAGCTCTATTGAGTTAAAGAAGTTCTTCACCTCCAGTGTAATGAAGCGGAATAAGGGGTGAAGCTGAGCGGTGACGTCTGATTGGATAACGGAGCGTTTCTCTGTTTCAGCATACACCTACTTCTATAAAGGAGCAAAATACTGGAAGTTTGACAATCAGCGTCTGAAGACGGAGCCGGGGTACCCCAAGTCTATCCTGCGAGACTTCATGGGGTGTCAGGAGGAAGTGTACAAGGACCCGGAAACTGCCCCCCAGTGGCCTGACCTGGACCGACATCCATTTAACCCGGATGGTGAACCAGATGAGGTTGATGAGAACAGGGAGCCAGGGGGCGGGGAGGACACTGGACGAGACGTGGATGTCGTCGTCCACATTGACGAGTACACTCGTGCGGTCAGCGTTGCAATGGTAATTGTGCCGTTACTACTGCTGCTGTGCATCCTGGGACTTATCTATGTCATTGTGCAGATGCACAGGAAGGGCCCTCCCAAGGCACTGCGATACTGTAAGCGTTCCCTCCAGGAATGGGTATGACCCTCCCCCACTAACGTCCTTTATTTTCCTTTAACAAACTGTTTTTTGTGGTGCTAACCCAGGGAATTGTGGGAGCGGAGCGCCCCTCCTCCACTCCGAGGAAAGATATGAAGGAATATTGCATCCTCTGATACATAACAATGCCAAAACCTCTGACCTGCTTGTGCCCCATGTGGAAGCTGCGCCCCCTGCTAGCTGTTGTGAATGCTGCAGGGCCGTGGACGCCACCTTGTGGCAGCTCTGTGAATTGCACTTGATGGTGGAAGGTACACGAATTGCACTCTCTGCCCCGATTCTGCATCCTGAGCACTGTGAGGACAGAAAGAGAATGTTCCTAGAAATCTGCATTTTGCACTGAAAAAAAAACTCCTGAAGTGGCGCCTGGACAGACACCAGAAACACGATAACCTCAGCCACTAGGTTCTTGGGGAACAGAATTGGGTCCCCCCCAACCCTCCATAGTCAGTCCTCCTGGGTCCTTGGGGGATAAAGTAATGTCCGGTGACCCTCTATCCCACCCCCCTCTGAGGTCACTGCTGGGCATGTGACACCTGTTGAGCCATCCATGGTCAGTCCTGGGTCACTGGAGAATAGAAAGTGGGCCTTTGACCCCTGCCAAGCTCACTGAAATCATTGTTTGGTCACGGGTGAATAGAATGGGTTCCTTCAACCCTTGCTGAGCACTCCCAGGTCACAGGATAATAGAACCAGGTCCTGTAAACTCCTCTGAGCCCATCAAGGTCAGTGCTGGGCATGTGACCTCTGTTGAGCCATCCATGATTAGGCATGGATCAGTGGGAAATAGAATGGGGTCCTGTGACCCCCCCCACTGAGCTATCCAAAGACAAGGCTGGGTTCCTGGGGAATAGAATGCGGTCCTGTGACTTCTGCTAGTTCACTTGGAGATAGAAATGGGTTCTGTGCCTTCACCGAGCCCTAAGAGGTTAGGGCTGGATCTCTGGGGAATACAAGGGGGTCCTGTGATGAGCCCTACAAGGTCAGTGCTGGGCATTTGAGCCCTCTGAGGTTAGTACTGGATCACTAGGGGTTAGAATTGGGGTCTTCTGATCACTGTTGAGTCCTCCAAGGTTAAGGCCAGGTCCTTGGTGAATGAAATGGGGTCCTGTGATCACTACTTTTTGGTCAGTGCTGGTCACATGACCTCTGTTGAGTCCTCCAAGGCCAGGACTTCGTCTCTGGGGATACAATGTGGTCCTGCGACCCCCCCCCTGCTTAGCCATTTGAGTTCAGTGCTCGGGACACGTCCTCTGCTGAGTCCTTCGAGGCCAGGGCCGGATCCCCAGGGAATAGAATGTGGTCCCTAGACCCTTGCAAAGTGCTCAGAGGCCAGGGCTGGGTTCCTGAGGGATTGAATGTGGTCCTGTGACTCCAGTTGGCAAATGACCGCACTGAGGCCAAGGCCGTGTCCCTGGGGGATAGAATGTGGTCCTGTGATCCCCGCAAAGTCCTTTAAGGTCAGTGCTGGGCACATGACCCCCAGCTGAGTCCTCGGAGGCCAGGGTTGGGTCCCCGGGGGATAGAATATGGCCCTGTGATCCAGGCTAAGTCCTTTGATGTCAGTGCTGGGCACGTGACCCCCTTCTCTGTCCCCAGGAGATAGAATGTGGTCCTGTGATCCCGGCTAAGTCCTTTGAGGTCAGTGCTGGGCACAGGACCCCCGCTGAGCCCTCCGAAGCCAGGGCTGGTCCCCAGGGGATAAAATGTGGTCCTGTGATCCCGGCTAAGTCCTTTAAAGGTCAGTGCTGTGCACTGGACCCACGCTAAGCCCTCCAAGGCCAGAGCTGGCCCCCGGGGGATAGAATGTGGTCCTGGCTAAGTCCTTTGAGGTCAGTGCTGGGCACGGGACCCCCGCTGAGCCCTCCGAGGCCAGGGCTGGTCCCCAGGGGATGGAATGTGGTCCTGGCTAAGTCCTTTGAGGTCAGTGCTGGGCACAGGACCCCCGCTGAGCCCTCCGAGGCCAGAGCTGGTCCCCGGGGGATAGAATGTGGTCCTGGCTAAGTCCTTTGAGGTCAGTGCTGGGCACGGGACCCCCCCGCTGAGCCCTCGGAGGCTAGAGCTGGTCCCCGGGGGATAGAATGTGGTTCTGGCTAAGTCCTTTGAGGTCAGTGCTGGGCACAGGACCCCCGTTGAGCCCTCCGAGGTCAGTGCTGGTCCCCGGGGGATAGCATGGGGTCCTTTTGTCGTCTTCTGGTTTCTGTGGCAGGCTCCATTGTTCCTGTGGAGTTTTACTTTATTAGGAAGGGAAAAGGCCGATAATTTATAGAAATCTGAATGTCTCGGTCCTGTACGATTTTCTTCACGCGAATGTTTGTTTGTTTTGTTTTTTTTCTTTTATTTTTTAATTAAATAATTTTTTTTTTAACCGTGTTTTTATTTCCTGTGCCATCTGTCACATCCGCCTCAGACAGGAGAGCCAGGGCCAATGGAAGCTTTGAACTCTGATAATCTGGGGGCGGAGTCTTATTGCTGTGATTTTCCAGCAGTAGTTTGTCTCTCTACTCATTGTGGGAGGGGCGGAGACACAAACTACCATGAAGAAATAGACATTCACTGCCTCATTAAAGTCTTTGTCTAGGAATTGCATTGGATGTTTTCTTCCTTTTAAATTGCTGCAAGTACAGAATAACATCTGATGATCTCTCAGAAATCCGGTGATCTACTAACTTCCTGTAGTGAGCTGACAACACTCCACCTCCTGTTGTTGCATCCCAAGCAGTGGTGTCAGCCCTGCCCAGTTCTTCTATGTGGACTGCAGAAGCAGGGCCTAGACAAAGGGTGGGCAGGAGGGGGCGGCTGCCCTGGGCACTGTGAAAGCATTTGAGGTGTGGAGGCACCACATGGAGATTGGGGGGAGGGAATTTGTGTTGGGAAGGGGAATTCTGGGGGCCACATGAGTTAACAATAGTTCTAAGAGGGGACGTTTGGGGAGGTGTGCTGATTGGGGGGGGGGGGGGTATTTGTGTTGAGAAGAGGATTTGTGCTGGGGGGGGGATTTGTGCTGGGGGCAGTTATTTTTTCTGTGGGAGGGGGATTTGTACTAGCAGGAATGTTTGGGAATTTTTTTTGGGGGGGGGTTTGTGTTAGGAGGGGATTTTTTTTTTGGTGGGCGGGGATTGTGCTAGGATGGAGAATTGGGGGGAGGGGAGTTTGTGCTCGGAGGGTAATTTGAGGGGTGGGTGACTTTTGCTAGGAAGAGGGAATTTTTTTTGAGGGGGGGTAAGAATTGTGCTGGGAGCATATGCGAAATGAGAGTATTTGTACTGGGAGGTGGGATTACATCAGGGGGCGGATTTGTACTGGGAGGAGGGATTACATCAGGGGGCGGATTTGTACTGGGAGGATGGATTAAATCAGGGGTGGATTTGTACTGGGAGGTGGGATTACATCAGGGGACGGATTTGTACTGGGAGGAGGGATTACATCAGGGGGCGGATTTGTACTGGGAGGAGGGATTACATCAGGGGGCGGATTTGTACTGGGAGGTGGGATTACATCAGGGGGCGGATTTGTACTGGGAGGAGGGATTACATCAGAGGGCGGATTTGTACTTGGAGGAGGGATTACATCAGGGGGCGGATTTGTACTGGGAGGAGGGATTACATCAGGGGGCGGATTTGTACTGGGAGGTGGGATTACATCAGGGGGCGGATTTGTACTTGGAGGAGGGATTACATCAGGGGGCGGATTTGTACTTGGAGGAGGGATTACATCAGGGGGCGGAATTTTTTTGGGGGGGGGTTTGTGTTAGGAGGGGATTTTTTTTTTTTTTGGTGGGCGGGGATTGTGCTAGGATGGAGAATTGGGGGGAGGGGAGTTTGTGCTCGGAGGGTAATTTGAGGGGTGGGTGACTTTTGCTAGGAAGAGGGAATTTTTTTTGGGGGGGGGGGTAAGAATTGTGCTGGGAGCATATGCGAAATGAGAGTATTTGTACTGGGAGGTGGGATTACATCAGGGGGCGGATTTGTACTGGGAGGAGGGATTAAATCAGGGGGTGGATTTGTACTGGGAGGTGGGATTACATCAGGGGACGGATTTGTACTGGGAGGAGGGATTACATCAGGGGGCGGATTTGTACTTGGAGGAGGGATTACATCAGGGGGCGGAATTTTTTTTGGGGGGGGTTTGTGTTAGGAGGGGATTTTTTTTTTTTTTTGGTGGGCGGGGATTGTGCTAGGATGGAGAATTGGGGGGAGGGGAGTTTGTGCTCGGAGGGTAATTTGAGGGGTGGGTGACTTTTGCTAGGAAGAGGGAATTTTTTTTTGGGGGGGGGGGGTAAGAATTGTGCTGGGAGCATATGCGAAATGAGAGTATTTGTACTGGGAGGTGAGATTACATCAGGGGGCGGATTTGTACTGGGAGGAGGGATTAAATCAAGGGGTGGATTTGTACTGGGAGGTGGGATTACATCAGGGGACGGATTTGTACTGGGAGGAGGGATTACATCAGGGGGCGGATTTGTACTTGGAGGTGGGATTACATCAGGGGGCGGATTTGTACTGGGAGGAGGGATTACATCAGGGGGCGGAATTGTACTTGGAGGAGGGATTACATCAGGGGGCGGAATTATACTGGGGGGTGGGATTACATCAGGGGGCGGATTTGTACTGGGAGGTGGGATTACATCAGGGGGCGGATTTGTACTGGGAGGAGGGATTACATCAGGGGGCGGAATTGTACTTGGAGGAGGGATTACATCAGGGGGCGGAATTGTACTGGGGGGTGGGATTACATCAGGGGGCGGATTTGTACTTGGAGGTGGGATTACATCAGGGGGTGGATTTGTACTGGGAGGTGGGATTACATCAGGGGGCGGATTTCTACTGGGAGGTGGGATTACATCAGGGGGCGGATTTCTACTGGGAGGTGGGATTAAATCAGGGGGCAGATTTGTACTGGGAGGAGGGGAATTATTGTCTAGGGGGTAAGCATGCAGATTAGTGCACAGATTTTTATTTTATTTTTTTAGGGGGGGTGAGGATTTTTGCAGACACCTAATGCTCATATCTTGGGGGGGGGGGGGGGGGTAGTGTTGCATTTTGGCATGTTCACCCTGGACGCTAGGTGGCCTTGTCCCAGCATGTTGCAGAAGTTCCCCCTCTCTATAAGGTGGGGGCTGACAACGCTGCTGGGGAGTTTGTTGCCGCAGTATCAGCGTTGTCGGCTCATTAATACATTCCTGGTAGATCACCAGGTATTTGTACTTGCAGTGTTTTTAAAGGGATACACCTGGGGAACGTCCCTTTACTGTAGATATATAATTGACAACCTTCGCTGTGCAGCCCTTCCTGGGACCTTTGATGGGGTGAGGAGGGAGGAATCCCTATTGTGGGATTGCCACCACAGACCTAACCAGAGATTTCTCTCACCATACTTTCCCATCAAATCTGTCTCTGCGGTAGAAGAGGAGTTTGTGGGAGAGCGGAGGTTAATCTCACATCCTCTCTCACAATGACATAATTCATTTCCTCTTTCCATGGAGGGGGGGAGGGGAGAAGGGGCTCCCAGGATCCTCTGGGGTCTCTGCTGTGACCTTCACAATGGATTATGTGCAGCTCTGTGGATGGGACAATCTGAGGACTGGTCACCTTCCACCTCACTAGAGCTCATCAGCGGAGGCTGCATTATCATTTATAGTCAGAGAATGTCTGAAGAGCAACAATGTATCATCCAGAGAAGAATGAATATCCGAGATAATAAACCTCATCAACAAGAGGGGGATATTACATACCCAGCGTTATAAGAAGGGGGCATCGGATCTACTGAGTTATAACAAGGGGGGGAAAGGGATCTACTGAGTGTTATAAGAAGGGGGGAGGGATCTACTGAGTGTTATAACAAGGGGGAAGGGATCTACTGAGTGTTATAACAAGGGGAGGGGGTGGGATCTACTGAGTGTTATAATGGAGACGGGGAATATGGGGGGGGGGGTTGAATGTGACATGCTGAGCGTTATAACGAGAAGGGGATGGGACCTACCAAGCATTATAATGAGGGGGAGATGGTATGTATTGAGTGCTATAACAAGGCGGGTGGCATGTACTGATCATTATAACGGGGGGGGGGGGGGGATGGAGCAATATAAGGGGGAAGGGGACATGCTGAATGTTAACTCTAGGAGGGTGATAGTTTGTACTGAATGTTGTAATGGGGAGGGGATAGTACATACCGAGTGTTATAATGAGGAGGAGGATAGTACATACCGAGTGTTATGTGGGAGGGGGGGGATAGTACATACCAAGTATTATGTGGGAGGGGGGGATAGTACATATCGAGTGTTATAATAAAGGGGGGGGGGGATAGTACATACCGAGTGTTATAATGAGGGGGGGGGGGGATAGTACATACCGAGTGTTATAATGAGGGGGGTGGGGATAGTACATACTGAGTGTTATGAGGGAGGGGTGGGGGGATAGTACATACCAAGTGTTATGTGGGAGGGGGGGGGATAGTACATACCGAGTGTTATGAGGGAAGAGGGGGGATAGTACATACCGAGTGTTATAATGAGGGGGGATAGTACATACCGAGTGTTATAATGAGGGGGGGGGGATAGTACATACCGAGTGTTATAATGAGGAGGAGGGGGGATAGTACATACCGAGTGTTATAATGAGGGGGGGGGAGGGGGATAGTACATACCGAGTGTTATAATGAGGAGGAGGGGGGATAGTACATACCGAGTGTTATAATGAGGGGGGAGGGGGGATAGTACATACCGAGTGTTATAATGAGGGGGGGGGGGATAGTACATACCGAGTGTTATAATGAGGAGGAGGGGGGATAGTACATACCGAGTGTTATAATGAGGGGGGGGGAGGGGGATAGTACATACCGAGTGTTATAATGAGGAGGAGGGGGGATAGTACATACCGAGTGTTATAATGAGGGGGGGGGATATTACATACCGAGTGTTATAATGAGGGGGGGGGGGGATAGTACATACTGAGTGTTATAATGAGGAGGAGGAGGGGGGATAGTACATACCGAGTGTTATGAGGGGGGATAGTACATACCGAGTGTTATAATGAGGAGGAGGGGGGATAGTACATACCGAGTGTTATAATGAGGGGGGGGAATAGTACATACCGAGTGTTATAATGAGGGGGGGGGGATAGTACATACCGAGTGTTATGAGGGAAGAGGGGGGATAGTACATACCGAGTGTTATAATGAGGGGGGATAGTACATACCGAGTGTTATAATGAGGGGGGGGGGATAGTACATACCGAGTGTTATAATGAGGAGGAGGGGGGATAGTACATACCGAGTGTTATAATGAGGGGGGGGGAGGGGGATAGTACATACCGAGTGTTATAATGAGGAGGAGGGGGGATAGTACATACCGAGTGTTATAATGAGGGGGGAGGGGGGATAGTACATACCGAGTGTTATAATGAGGGGGGGGGGGATAGTACATACCGAGTGTTATAATGAGGAGGAGGGGGGATAGTACATACCGAGTGTTATAATGAGGGGGGGGGAGGGGGATAGTACATACCGAGTGTTATAATGAGGAGGAGGGGGGATAGTACATACCGAGTGTTATAATGAGGGGGGGGGATATTACATACCGAGTGTTATAATGAGGGGGGGGGGGATAGTACATACTGAGTGTTATAATGAGGAGGAGGAGGGGGGATAGTACATACCGAGTGTTATGAGGGGGGATAGTACATACCGAGTGTTATAATGAGGAGGAGGGGGGATAGTACATACCGAGTGTTATGAGGGGGGATAGTACATACCGAGTGTTATAATGAGGAGGAGGGGGGATAGTACATACCGAGTGTTATAATGAGGGGGGGGAATAGTACATACCGAGTGTTATAATGAGGGGGGGGGGGATAGTACATACCGAGTGTTATAGTGAGGGGGGGGAGATAGTTCATACTGAATGTTATAACGATGAGGGGTAGTACATATCGGGTCTTATAACCATTAGGGGGGGATAGTTCACACCAAGTGTCATAATGGGGGGGGGGGGGGAATAGTACATACAGAGCCATATGCCAAGTGGAGATAGTACATATTTAATGTTTTATAAAGGTGAGAATAGTAGATAGTGTTATAATGAGGAGGAATAGTTTATACTGACGGTTATAACAATGGGAGATAGTACATGCCAAGTGTTATAATAAGGGGTAATAGTATATACTGAGGGTAATATTACATAGCAAGCATTACAAGGGGGGGGACATACAGATTATTATAAGGAGGTACGGGGGATAGTACATACTGAGTATAATAACAAGGGGGTTGGTACTTTCCAAGTGTTATAACCCGGGGGAGGGGGGGGTGATAATGCATAGCCAGTGTTATCCATTTCATATTGTGCATATTGGAGAAATAGATATTTTATAAAAAAACATAATTCACACTATATTACCAAAAGTATTGGGACGCCTGCGAACTTTAATGGCATCCCAGTCTTAGTCCGTGGGGTTCAATATTGAGTTGGCCCACCCTTTGCAGCTATAACAGCTTCAACTCTTCTGGGAAGGCTGCCCACAAGGTTTAGGAGTGTCTATGGGAATGTTTGACCATTCTTCCAGAAGCGCATTTCTGAAGTCAGCCACTGAATTTGGATGAGAAGGCCTGGCTCACAGTCTCCACTCTAATTCATCCTATCAGGTTGAGGTCAGGACTCTGTGCAGGCCAGTGAAGTTCCTCCACCCCAAACTCGCTCATCCATGTCTTTATAGACCTTGCTTTGTGCACTGATCCAAATCATTTGGTGGAGGGGGGATTTATGGTGTGGGGTAGTTTTTCAGCAGTTGGGCTTGGCCTCTTAGTTCCAGTGAAGGGAACTCTTAAGGCGTCAGCATACCAAGACATTTTGGACAATTTCATGCTCCCAACGTTGTGGGAACAGTTTGGAGTTGGCCCCTTCCTGTTCCAACATGACTGCACAAAGCAAGATCCATAAAGACATGGATGAGTGAGTTTGGGGTGGAGGAACTTGTCTGGTCTGCACAGAGTATTGACCTCAACCCAATAGAACACCTTTGGGGTGAATTAGAGCAGAGACTGCGAGCCAGGCCTTCTCGCCCAACATCAGTGCGTGACCTCACAAATGCACTTCAGGAAGAATGGTCAAACATTCCCATAGACACTCCTAAAGCTTGTGGACGGCCTTCCCAGAAGAGTTGAAGCTGTTATAGCTGCAAAGGGTGGGCCAACTCAATGTTGAACCCTATGGACTAAGACTGGGATGCCATTAAAGTTCATGTGCGTGTAAAGGCAGGCGTCCCAATACTTTTGGTAATATAGTGTATCTTTCTATTTCCCCAATCTGATGGGGACAGGTAATAACAGAAATTGATCAAATCTGCTCTGGATAGATTTGATTGGATGTACGGAAGTGTGTGGATTGATCAGATCTGAATAGGTATTGATGATAATGGATTGATCAGATCTGTATGGATATTGATGATGGTAGATTGATTAGATCTGGATAAATATTGATGATGGATTTATCAAATCTGGATGAATATGGATCATTTATTGATTAGATCTGAAGGGATGATGATGGATTTATAAATTAATAAAATCTGGATGGATAATAATGATGATTAATTGATAGAATGATCAAATCTGAATAAATATTGATGATAGCTTGATCTGATCTGGATGGATGGATATTGATGATGATGATGATGGATTGATTAGATCTGGATAGATATTGAGGATGATGGATTGATCGGATATGGATGGATTTTGAAGACAATGGATTGTTAGATTGATCAAATCCAAATGAATATTGATTGATCAAATCCAAATGATACCTCACATGTGTGGTTTGAACAGTGATTTCATTTTCGGCGCGACTTCCATATATGTTTTCTTTCGTGCGCGAGCTAACGGCGACGGGGGCGGCTACATTTATTTATTTATTTTAACACAGGTTTTTTTTTTAAAAGAAAAATCTGATCACTTTTATTGCTGTCACAAGCAATGTTAACATCCCTTGTGACAGCAATATGCAGTGACAGGTACTCTTTATGGAGGGATCGAGGGTCTAAAAGACCATAGACCCCAGATATATTGATCATGTCTGGAGAAATATTGATAATGATAGATTGATCAGATCTGGATGAAAATTGATGATGGACTAATTGATCAAATTTGAATGAATATTGGGGATGAATTGATCAGATTCGGGGGATATTGATGATAAAGATGATGGATTGATAATCAAATTTGGAATGATATTGACGATAATGATGGATTGATAGGTCGATCAAATCTGAATGAATATTGATGATGGATTGATCAGTTTCAGAGGGGTATTGATGATGATGGATACTGATGATGATAGGTAGATTGAGTGATCAGATCTGGATGGGTATTGATGATGGATTGGTAGATTCATCAGCTCTGGATTCATCTATACATGGACAGGATGAGCTTATGTGATAAGCAGACCAGTCATCCCTCCCGCAGCAATGTCTTGTGTGACTAGTGGGGGAGGGGATGCTTTTTCCTTAATGAAATCAATTGAATGGCCAGTGACTCATTAACGAGATGGAGGAGAAGCTGAGACATGACATTGTGTACTGCGCCACAGCTGCAGGTAGATCTCCCCCTGTCTGAACACATATAACAGGAATCCTCAAACTACGGCCATCCAACTGTTGGGGAACCACACATACTATGAGGCATTGTAAAACTCTGACATTCACAGACATGACTAAGCATGATGGGAATTGTAGTTCCTGTACAACTGGAGGGCCATAGATTGAAGACCCCTGACACATTGTAGGGAATGCTTTGCATTCAATCTTTAGCATGTAGGTGTAAGAACTTTCTTTGTCTTCCCTATAAGGGCCAATCTTTTCACGCTACATGTGAGACCAGTGACCCATTGCCAGTCACACATCTTCCAATCTGATTGTAAAATCTCTTTTCGATCCACCAACAGCTGAGTAGATTGTACAATCAGATTGTATAGTTGTGTGTATTTTCCAATGAAGAATCTGTCTATCTTTTACAGGGATAGCAAAATCTCTTTGATGGTGCCCATGCACAGAATAATTTAATTTTATATCTGATTTGAAGGATTGATTGATCGATCAATAAGTCATACACCTAACAGTTAGATCCAGTGATCCACTTTTTCTAGGAACTGGTTTTCTATCCACAATCATTGGAATAATTTTGAAGAAATTGATCGATGACATGGTGGAGTGTCTTCCCATAAGCCTTAGATGTGATCACATTATCCAATTTGAGAAGAGTTGCTCCAACAAATCAGTGTGCATGGCCGCCATTATAGTGCCCCGGACAGAGGATCCAACCCCTCCCCCGAAATACACTATATTACCAAAAGTATTTTGGTGTCTGCCTTTTTACACACACACAAACTTTAATGGCATCCCAGTCTTAGTCAGTAGGGTTCAATATTGAGTTGGCCCACCCTTTGCAGCTATAACAGCTTCAACTCTTCTGGGAAGGCTGTCCACAAGGTTTAGGAGTGTCTATGGGAATGTTTGACCATTCTTCCAGAAATGAAATTGTCCAAAATATCTTGGTATGCTGACGCCTTAAAGGGGTTGTAGAGGCAGGAAGGCATTCTGTGCATTAAGATAAAAAGCCTTCTGTGTGTAGCAGCCTTCCCAGCACCCCTAATACCTACCTGTGCCCTCTCTCTATCCAGTGCTGTCAATGAGTCCCTCGGCCATCCGGGACTTTCCCTCCTGATTGGCTGAGATACAGCTGCTGCGCTATTGGCTCCTGTAGTTAATCAAAGTCAGTGAGCCAATCAGGAGCGAAGGGTGGGGCCGAACCGCAGCTCCATGTCTGAATGGACACAAGGAACTGCAGCTCGGCTGGGGTGCCCCCATAGCAAGCTACTTGCTGTGGGGGCACTCAATAGGAGGGAGGGACCCGAGAAGAGGATCCGGGCTGCTCTGTGCAAAACCAACTGCACAGAAGAGGTAAGTATAGTATGTTTGTTATTAAAAAATAAATAAAATAAAAGATACTTTACAATTACTGTAAGGGCTCTTTCACATGGTCCGCCTCCGTAGGCAGATCCGTGCTGCTCAGCGGGGATCGATCCGTGATCCCTGCTGAGCCGGCGGATGACAGCTCCGTCTCCGCTTGCAGTGCAGAGAGGGAGGTGTCACAGCCCCCGCTGCTCTCTATGGGGAATCGGATGAGAGCGGACCGCCTGTCCGCTCTCATCCGATCCCCAGGACAGATGGAAAATAGGGTTTCCATCCGTCCGCATTTCATGCACAGGATCGGATGTGGATGGCAGCGGGTGTCAGCGGACATGTCACCGCTGACATCCGCTGCTCCATAGGGCTGAATGGGGCATCTGATCAGCTCCGCCTAAAAAACTGACAGGCGGATCTGATTGGACTGCCCGTGTGAAAGAACCCTAAGAGTTCCCTTCACTGGAACTAAAGGGCCAAGCTCAACCCCTGAAAAACAACCCCACACCATAATCCCCCAAATGATTTGAACCAGTGCACAAAGCAAGGTCTATAAAGACATGGATGATCAAGTTTGGGTTGGAGGAACTTGACTGGCCTGCAAGTTTGGGGTGGAGGAACTTGACTGGCCTGCACAGAGTCCTGACCTCAACCTGATAGAACACCTTTCAGAAGAATTAGAGTGCAGACTGCGAGCCAGGCCTTCCCTCCCACATCAGTGCCTGACCTCACAAATCCTCATGTATTAAAGTGTAGTGTAACTGTAATAGTAATTAAAGTGTGTGTGTAAGGGCAGGTGCCCCAATACTTTTGGTAACATAGTGTACTTCAGTCTGATCAGTGGTGGTGCTGATGAGAGATTGATGGTAGTCCGCTTTAGTATCAGCTGCCCAAACCCCCCCCCCCCCCCCACAATGGACAGTTGGGGAGGTACAATAATAAACCGATCTGCAATGTTGCATCATAAAGAATACAGCAGAAGAAATGAGACTCCTGCTATATCACTCCCTTCTGTGTCACTTCAGCAGAGGAGCCCAGTACACAAAGAAGAGGGTTCATAAACTTGCTCTCAGTAGTACAGAACAGATTAATCATCAGCTCTGGTCTGGTGCTCCTTATCTATATACTCCCAGGTACTGAAGCCATTGAATGTGTATGACAGTCGAGGAATTAGTATTTCTAGGAATAAGCCTCAGTATTTATCTGTATATTTGCCTTATAGAATATACATATCAGTTGGTCTGTAATAACAGTGACTGGGTTTCTATTTTTCTGGTAACTCAGTGCATGGATGTGTACTGTGTCAGTAGCTCCATCTAGTGGTGAGGAGAGTGATGACAGCGCCTCTGTGGTCTATTGGAGTTAATCTCAGCTCAGAAATAGAAAACAAAAAATAAACTTGTGATGAACCAGAGCCAATCACACAAGACCTGCTGGGCAAGGGGTTTTTGGTACACAGAAGGAGATGCAGGATAACCATGTGATACAGCTAAGGGTACTCTGCAGGAGGGAGATGGGATGCATCAACATGGGCGGAGTCCAGGGGTAACAAGGTGAGACACCCTGAGGACCAGTGTATATAGATTTATAGACCATCCAGGATGAAGACAGTGGATTGGCCCTGGATGATATGCAGCACTTCATGGTGATTGGCTGTTCTGTGGGGGCAGGGAGAGGCATTACTCACAGGACCTCCTCTGCAGGGCGGGCCTTCTGCCATTCAATAAATTACCATTTCACTTTAAATCTCACTTCAGGCTTGCACAGTTGTACAGGCAGTTCAGTTCTACGATCATGGAGGCTCAGCATCACGTGGGAATTACCTAGGTTGGTCTGCATGCAAATACAGCCTACCTAGGAATGCCCAATCCAGTCAAAATGCCTTGATGGGTGGGTGGGTGTCAGTCTGGAGGAGTGGGCATTCCTAGGCAGGATGTATTTGCATGCAGACCAACCTAGGTAATGCCCCTATTAAGCTGAGCTTCCAACAGGCTGACCGCCACCGCTCAAGGAATTTTGATATTTGCATAACTCCTCCTAAGAGCCAGCCCACTGCTTGTATCAAGACTGAGGGCTCTTGAGAGGAGGATAGAGATAGGGTGAGGTAATGTTTTCAGGAAAATGCATACAGTACCATGCCTGCTTCCCACCAGCCATGATCTACCTACATTGCATGGAGAAGCACAGAGACCCAGTGATGACATCACATGTACTGAAATCAGAAAGGTTTTATTTAAACATTTCATTAGCAATGCTTGGGAACCAGGGAAGGTAAAATATAAGCCGATTAATCTTCAAAGGTTTGTGTAAGCTGCATGTCGCTGGTACACGGCTCTTCAGAAGACGGTGAGACGATGGCTTTCACACCGATCCTGACACGTTGGGTCCTCTTCGGGTCTCCTGGTGGTGGGCAGTCAACAGTAATGACACAGACGGTGGACTCCTCCTGATGGAGTGCGGTCCTCAGTAATGACGGTGGTGGTGCTCTCGAATTGATCATACAAGAAATGCAGGGCACCGAGCTTCGGGGGCGGGTCCATGACACCCTACACACCATATCCTGGTAATCATTCAATGTGGAAGTCTAAACATCTTATTGTGGAGAAGAATTACCGCAGAAGACAGAGCTAGAGATTCTCTCTCCCCCCGGGGTTTGACTTTAATAGAACCCTTCTAATAATTGCTATACACATCTGTGTGTTCACATAAACAATTGCTCTGAATGGCGGTTGCAGCCAAGCAGTCTAAGCTTTTAAGATAAAAAATATCACTGAGCTCCCCTTTCTTTGTGTGAGTTCTGTACACCACTGACTTCAGAAATCCTTCATTCATACAGGGTCCCTCCTGCCATCCGTATTGAGTATGCAGTACTGGGCTCAGCGGAGTCCTGCTCCCAGGTGTGGGCACAATCATACTAGCACAGACAGCTTACTGGGGCTCAAGCAGTGTCCCTCTCCCACCCAGGACAGGTAAAAAAAAAAAAAGAAGGCACCTGCTGGGGCTTCAGACTCCACCCAATCCCACACGGAAAAGGTATAATATGGGAAGGCACCCGCTGGGGCTTCAGACTCCACCCTCTGCCCAGGACAGGTATAGATGGATATGAAGAAACCTGCTGGGGCTCTAAGCATGTTAAAACTCCACCCTATCCCACCCAGCACAGGTATTTTTGGGAAGGCACCAGCTGGGGCTTCAGACTCCACCCTGTCCCATGCAGGACAGGTATGAATAGGAAGGTAGCTGCTGGGGCTTTAGACTCCAACCTCTGCCCTGGCCTTTCCCAGGACAGGTATAGATGGACAGAAAAAAACCTGCGGGGGCTCTAAAGCTGGATACACACTATCCAACTTTTGTGGTTCGATTTCCTTCAGATTTACCTTTTGTATGTAGTGCAAGGGCCTGCCAGATTGCGTACAAATTGAAAGTGTTTAGGTTTGACCTCATATTATATGGTTTTGGTAAATCTAAAGGAAAAAGTCTTCAGAAAATCTTATAGTGTGTATGGCCCATAAGAGTGTTCAAACTCCACCCTATCCTACCCTGACAAGGTATTTATGGGAAGGCATCTGCTGGGGCTTCAGAGAGGTGCCTTTCCAACCATACCTGTCTTGGGCATGGGGGAGAGGGAAGCCACAGTCTGGAGCCCAAGCAGGTGCCTTCCCAAACTATACCTGTCCTGGGCAGGGGGGCAGTCTGGAGCCCAAGCAGGTGCTGTTCCAACCACACCTGTCCTGGGCAGGTTATGGATGGGACACCACCCAGAGCAAGTATAGATAAAGGCATCTGCTTGGAGCTCCTGTGATATCCAGACTCTCCCCTCTGCCACCCTAGGGGGAATTTGGACAATTGATTATGTGCAGCTAATGTAAGATGATAGATTTTATGTCTCCTCTACTGGGCAGTTACATATAGAAACAGAAAACAGTAGCTCTCCTCTCATACTGGCTGAGGGGAGGAGTGCATTTTTTAAAAGCTTGTTCATCTCCATGTCACCACAACAGTAAAATCCTAATTGGAGAGGAGATGGTGAAGCTCGGGGGAGATTAGACATTTGGATCGGATAGCAGCCTACAATTTGCAGCCAGCAACAGATCCTGCAGTCTGGTTGTACAATCTTCTTAAAGGTCACATTACAACCAACTTTAGATTTACTAATAGAGACGTACCTGACCTACCCCATCAACCTGTATCCATTAGTGGTGATAGATTTAGAGGGGATTGTACAGAAAACCAAAGATGTGGCAAGTTTAAATTTCACTGCTATCCAATCCAGCAGGTTATGGTTGTACAGAACGGCTGGCACTTTAGATCACATTGGTGCAAAGTCTGTGTGTCTGGTTAGTAATCCCCCCCCTTACTCCCTGCTTGATTAATGTGTATTCTAGCTGTACAGTGAGGGTGAATACTTTTGCAGAGAAAACCAAAGTGGTTGTAAACATCAGATATTAAATATGAACAAAGCATATTCCTCTATAGCAGTGGTCCTCAACTCCGGTCCTCAGGGTCCACTAACAGGCCAGATTTTAAGTATTACCATGGGGAGATGTAGACTAAAGTACTGCAATCACTGAGCAGCAAATTATATCACCTGGGATGTATTTCGGTTATCTTGCAAACCTGGCCGGTTAGTGGGCCCTGTAGGCTAAGGTTGAGGACCACAGCTCTATAGTGTCTAGCCCCAGCCAATTGACAGCCTCAGTTCTGTTCCTGTGTGAAGGGGGATGTTTCTCTCCAATCAGCTTTCAGAGCTCTCCTTACTGAGTGCTGCAGAGTAACTTTAGCTCTCCACCCCCTTTTTTTTTTTTTTTTTTTTGACAGCTCAGGAAAGCTTTAAAAATTCAGCACTTTGAACAGATGTAGAGAAGACTGCAGATAAATAAAACATAGGTAAGATTTGTTTCATCTCTGTGTATCTCCTGAGGATAGTCCCTTCGCTGGGTATATGTAAGGGTTTACAACCACTGACTGACTCCTGTCATGACACATTGGATGAAGCAGACGTGGGGCGATTTCTTTTGACTGTCAGGGATGTGTGTGAAACTCTAGCAAACTTTTATTATTTTTATTGTGGAGGGGGAGGATTTGTGTCTGTGCCCCTGATGGGAAGATTCACCTTCTATTTGTCACCATTGTGTATATATTACTCTTCCCAGGACTGAATGTGATAGTAAACCCAAAGAACAGAGATAGAGAGGAAATCTGATAGGAACTGTTGGTATTTTCTCTCCCTTTCTGCTTAGTGCTGTGTCCTACTGCAGATATTTCTCATCACGTCCTGCTCCAGAAACACAAAAGGATGAGTAAAAATCAGAGGGCATAGACCCCAGACTCACCCACACCTGTGTGCACAACAAGCAACTGGACAATGCTTACTCACTTCAGACTGGTACATACTTGGCTTACACATACTCAGACCTGAAACCACTCAGTATACACACTCACAGCCTCCGAGCCAGGAACACTTGATATGTGCAAGGGATGCACACATACCAATATTGGAGCCAATACCAAGCAAATAGTGGTACTCACGCAGATGCTCCCGATACTGATACCTTGTGGTGCAATTTACATCAATAGAAAATGAATGGGCACAAATCGAACTGCAAAGAAGCGCATGCAATTTGAAATGGAATGTGGTGTAATTTCCTGTCTGAATCGCCCATGAGATTCCCCCCACTGCTTGTGCGTAGAAAGGGAAAAGCACCATCGAGTGGGCGGTTTATTAAAAATGTTAGAACTCACAGTACATACCTGGCCAAATGCAAAATCTTCATAAGTACCCCAGTCCCACCGATGATGGCAAATCACGGTTGCTGGAGGTGCTCACTAGGGTTGTCACCTCATCCCTTTAATCCAGGACATGTATTAATTACACAGGTTCTGAGGCTGATATAATGCACATCAGGCACCAAGTGAGTTTAATTACCACCTTAATCAGCCACAGAACCTGTGTAATTAATGTGTGTCCTGGTTTAAAGGGATGAGGTGGCAACCCTAGGGCTCACAGGCAATCCACTCCCACCCTATACCCACAGGGTCCCAGAACTTCTCCTCCAGCATTGGGAGCACCTCCAGCAGCCATGATTTGCTATCATCGGCAGGACTTGGGACACGAATGAAGATTTAGCATTTGGCCAGATATGTACTGTGAGTTCCAACATTTTTTACTAAACCGCCCAATAGATGGCGCTTTTTCCTTTATATACACACACACACACACACACAAGCAGTGGGGGAAATTGCATGCTAGTTGGACAGGAATGGCACCACATTTCTATTCAAATCGTCTGCAGTGCGATTTGCAATATTATTTTATTTTTGTTTGTAGTAATGCAAATAGTATCACAAAGTATCAGTACTCATCATCGGCAAGTACTTGGCTTAAAGTATAGGTACTTACTTGTACTCACTGATTATAAAAAAAAAAAAAAAAGCCGTATCAGTGCAACCCTAATACCTAATATGTGCCCACCCCCGTACCAGAGAACACTTGCACATACGCAAATGTAATCAGTAACTCCCACGAGCAACCAGGTAATGATTTAATTGCTGCAAGCACTTCACTATCTCACAGTGTAAATAATATTTATCAAAAATGCTGCGCAATAAATAGTGAACCAAGTCGGTGACTCAAAAATGATTCATAAAATAGAGAACCTCAAATATATATGTTCATAAACCCATAAATAAATAATTCAAAACAAACAAATAATTGTGTTTCTAGTGTAGATAGATTAACTTCCGTTTAAAAAAAATCAAGAATTATAAAAAATCAAGAATTAATAAAGTGCCAAATGTGAAGCTAAAAAAAAAAAAAAAATCACAAATTACATATGTGAGAAATATCCCAACAGTGCAAAAATAAATCCTGATCGAACTAGTGCAGGTCAAGTAGTAACCTCTATGAAGGTGCCAATAGTGCTGGATATATGCAAATAATCAATAATAATGAACATGTGCAAAGTCCATCTGTGCAAAAATGTTCTTGTTGAACCAGTGCAGAAATAAGTGTAGCTTCTTCCAAAAAGTGCCAATAGTGCTGAGTGTGTGCAGACAATAGAGTCACATATAGTGACAAGTGCTCCACGGTGACACAGTGATAGAACTTCACAGCAAACTGTGCACCCCCTTGTGAGTGGGCCTTAGGAAATGCAACTTGGCAATTAAGCTATAGTCAAAGGCTCGGTTCACACTATTGCGATGCGGGAAGGCTGCGAATTCGCAGCCTGTTCCCGCATCGCACACGCACCCCCGGCAGTTCACACTGCCATATGCGATCCGCTGGGAGTGTCAATGTAATCTTAACGACACCCCCAGTTTGATCGCATATCGCAGTGCGATTGTGCAGTTCGCACAGGATCGGATCGCACAAGTGTGAACCGCTGTGCGATCCGATCCTGATGCGGCAGCAAAAATGCCTCCTGTGCGTCTTTGCTGCGGGTGCGGTGCGAATTTAGCCATACAAACTGTATGGCTAAACTCGCACCGCACAGCTGATCGCATGTCATGTCGGAGCAGTGCGCTCCGACATCACATGCGAACCCGGCACACGCAGAAGTGTGAACAGGCTCAAACAGCCCTTAGTGGGATCTGTTTAGTCCTGGGAAAGGATCCTTCACAGGAAGCAGCTTTTTCCTTAAGCCATCAACTGTTTATCATATGAAAAGAAACTCAATAGTGCTGACATCCTTTTAAAATTGAGGAAATAAATGTAAAGCACTCACATTTAAAAAGGTGCTATAGTGCACCACTCTATCTGAAAATGTGTTGTGGGAGTGTGGTCCGCCACACCACCAGGATACATTTTCGGATTGGAGGCTGTTGATAAAGTGGTGCACTATAGCACCTTTTAAATGTGAGTGCTCTACATTTAGTTCCTCAATAAATTGATTTTAAAAGGATGTCAGCATTATTGAGTTTCTCCTTTTCATATGATAAACAGTTGATGGCTTATGGAAGGAGCTGCTTCCTGTGAAGGATCCTTTCCCAGGACTAAACAGATCCCACTAAGGGCTGTTTGACTATAGCTTAATTGCTAAGTCGCATTTCCTAAGGCCCATTGACAAGGGGGTGCACAGTTTGCTGTGACATTCTATCACTGTGTCACCTTGGAGCACTTGTCACTTTATGTGACTCTATTGTCTGCACACACTCAGCACTATTGGCACTTTTTGGAAGAAGCTACACTTATTTCTGCACTGGTTCAACAAGAACATTTTTGCACAGATGGACTTTGCACATGTTCATTATTAGTGATTATTTGTATATATCCAGCACTATTGGCACCTTCATAGAGGTTACTACTGGACCTGCACTATTTCGATCAGGATTTATTTTTGAACTGTTGGACATTTCTCACATATGTAATATTATTTGTGATTTTTTTTTCTTCGCTTCACATTTGGCACTTGATTAATTCTTGATATTTGAAACGAATCTATCTACACTATTTTGTTTAGCCTCTTTTAACACAATTATTTGTTTGTGTTTCAATTATTTATGGATATAGAGATTATATATACACATATATATTATACATACATACATACACACACACACACATATATACATACATACACACAGTAAACCCCCCTCCATTGCGGGGGTTACGTTCCGGACCCAGCTGCGAAAAGCAAAAATCCACGAAATAGAAAAACCCTATTAAAATGCATTGTAGGCATGTTTTTTTTACTGTCACTGTACGTGTAAAAGCATTTTAAAGGTCTTTAAACACACTTTTAAAACAATAGAAACTCATTTAAACACATAAAAGATACTGAGAGACATAGCAAGAGCTATGGAAAACACAAAAATATTTCATTTTTAATGATTTATATAGTAAAACAACATTACAAAAAAAACGCAATATACCGGGGAGGCAAAAACTGAACCGCGATGGAGCGGGGGTTTACTGTGTATATATATATATATATATATATATATATATTTATTTGATGTCCACTATTTTATGAATTGTTTGAGTCACTGACTTGGTTTACTATTTATTGCGCAGCATTTTTGATAAATACTTGCACATACGCAGCTTCAGTCCAGGGAACACTGTAAAACACTTTATAAATGCACACACACGCACACACACACCCCTGGAAAAAGAAGCACTGGGCCCTTAGAATGCACACATACACAGCTCCCATCTCTCCCATAACCTGTACAGCATACACACAGTGAAGGAGACGGACACGGAGATGCTGAACAGAGGTATTTATAGACTGGATTCCAAGTGGGTGGCAGAGCAGTCAGGCAAGGGCCAGTCTGTACCTCGCACCTCACCCTGCTGGGCACTGGAGGGGGATGAGAGACAATGGGTCCCACCGACCCACCTGAGAAACGGAGGAGAAAACACGGCCGAGACAGAACACGGCGCTCGTGTCATGTGTAACAGCGACAAGATCGTGAGCGGGGAACACAAAGCTGACCCCCCCCAAACGCACCGTACCAGGCCAGCCAGCCGAGCACGGGCATCTATACTGAAAACATCTAAGGAGGAGAGCTGGAAGCCCCACATAACACTGAATTCCGACAGTTCCACAGGAAGAGTCCGCCGGCACCGCACAATGTGCCCTCCATGAAATCCCTCTCATCCACCTGGAGGATTGTATTACGTAGCTTGCATTGCACAGGCAGCAGATCACCGCGGGGCCGCTCTCCGAGGTAGCTAAAGAACAAACACTGAACGTGTCACTGGAGGGGGGATGTCATGTGACATAGACAGGGGGGGTGACATATAGCTACAGTAAGCCCCTCGAACACAATGCCCCGTGTCTCCACATCCAAACCTCCAATCAGGGCCTCCGTGTCCCCCAAATCCCCTCCGCTCGCAGTGACACAGCCGCACTCAGAAAACACAAAATTAAGACTGGTAATGGCCCAGAGCTCGGAATCTTGGCATCATAACTTAAAACTTCCCTGGATATTGGTCATACAAAAAAAAAAGAAAGAGAAAAGCAACACTGGAGGGGATATTGCTGCTTGAAGAAAGGTGGGTGTACCCTGTAACAGCACAACTAGTAAGTGGACTACCCACCCAGGGAAAGGGCACCTACCTGGGCCCGTCATAGGCTCAGCTCACCCTGGTAAGACCTGACAACCCTACAAGGAACTCCGTCCAGAAGGCAGAGGGTTAAATCAAGGTACAGAGAAGCTTCCTGTCCTCGGATGGAGGAAGGGCAGGGGAAGGGCTGAGACTTGGGCCCCCATTGGGTTTACACATGGCTGTTTTGCTCTGGTTGGGGGGCTCAGACAGCCTGTCCATTGCAGTGTCTCAGTAAAGGAAAGGGTACTGGGATTCAGGAGCCGCTGGGATCGGTCACACACTGTCCGCATTCAATGTTCTGGAGCCCTCTCCCGGTACTGCTCACGGAAACAAGGTGGAAACAGCAGCGGCATCCTGGGGAGAAGAGAGGATGGTGAGTGATGAGGAACGAGCTCAACCCCACCCACCTGGCAATTTTCATTATAATAAATATATATCGATCTATACACACACACACACACCTTATGGGGGGAACACAGCGGAGAATGGGAGGCACAGCAGCACTGGATAGAGATTAGAAGCTACTGGAGTTAACTTTTCACATTAACACGCTGATGATTGTTTGCTTGACCACCCTGCATCCTAGCAACCAATCACCTGCTGGTTACCTTAAAAAGTTAACTCTGGCAGCTCTCACTCCTGCCTTCCATACAGTGCTGCTGTGCCTCTAACTCGCTTGTCCAGACATCTTCTGCATCCAGCTCTCCTGTGATAATAGTACCGGAGGTTGGTGAAACGAACTGGCATGACTGCTGCAGTCCAGATAGGACAGTATCTCGGTCCAGATCCGGACTGCAGTCTGCCATTTAGTGATGCCTGATACACAGTATCCCCTACCCACAGAACATGCCATCTCCAAGCAAAACTCTAAATGAGGAATCAACAGATCCTTACCCACTATGCCCAGTCCTCATCGAGCTGTTGACATGCTGCCAGGGAGCAGATTGGGGTCTGTCTGTGCCTGCTGCTCCTTTACTACTGGATCTGAGGAGGGAGAGAGGAGAGATAATCTACAATGAATATCTTTCATCCAGAAACCATAGTAAAAAAGAATCCCGAGCAGCTGAGACATTTATATTCAGGTAGTGCACACACACACAATCATCCAACCACTGTGGAATGTGACAGCGGAGATGCTGATTTCCAAGACTAGGATGGGGGGGTGGAAGCTGAGGAACCCCCCTTTTCTAGTTCCATCATTCCATCCTTGGTGTCAGAAGGTCTGGATGGTGATATACAGCTATTGGTGTAAATTATTTTCAGATATCGGGGGTAAAGATAAGACGGCATTGTGTGGTAGACAGTTTGTGTTGGAGGCGCCCACCCCCACTCAATGATTGTGGTTCTAGTGTGACATAGATGGCCTCTTTCAGGCTTGTACTCTGTACCCCAAATAAACATCCCTTTTTCCTACCCCCCTTTCTGCCTTGCAATCCTTTAAGTGGCTACATTCCTGGGGGAGGGGTGGGATGGCCTTCTCAATCACATGACCACTGATTAGCTAGTATAGGATTGGGAGCCCGTCGTGCCAGCATCTGATCATACCGAAAGCTTTATATGACAGCTTAGTCACTGGGCCTGGAGCTTGCAGTGAACACACTTCGGCACAGGAGCTTTGGCTATCTATGGACGCATATGTGCATTGGGTCATCGTTAAAGGCCCCCCCAGCTAACGCACATGCACGTTGCACAGGCAGCAAGAGGTTAAAGTGTAGGAAGACTGCCGTGTCTTGAACTGAAAACTTGTCCTATGTTGGGTTGTTTGTGGAGGTTACCTCATCTCCCCAATGTAGAGGTCTTTGTATTCCTCACTACACTGCACTTCATATACTGTGACACTTCCCGTGTGTTGAGAGTTTTGGATGTCCATCTTTTGTCTGGGATGGAAGGACACAGGGATGAGATATTAAAGATCCTGTTGAGATTTTCTGACCCTCCAGCTACATATGCGATGATGTATCACTCCATGGGGAGGAATGTATAAAAACTGAGCAGACAAAAAGATAGAGCCGCTTTGCTGTAATGCAATGATCTATGACATCAACTGAATTCGTATATTGGAGGGATCACAGAGGCAGCAGATATAACCTTGTGTGCAGCACAGGTAAAGATGGATCTGAATATGCACTTTCTAGATGGCATTACTGACATATCTGCACAGACCTCGTACACCCTAAACAGTCCAGAAACAGCACTGACAGATCAAGACACAAAACAAATACAACGGTTCATTCAGACACACAATCAGGGGAGAGATTCAGTGATATACTCATTGAAGCAAAGATAACACAGATTGTTGGGGTGACTCACAGAAATAGGGGTGCTCCATGGCTTCTCTGGCGGTCAGTCTTTGCTGATGGTCGTAGCGCAGTAATTTATCCAGAATGTCTAGAGCCTCCGCGCTCACCAGATGCCGGTTCTCGCTGTGCAGGAAATTCTCCCAACGTTTCCGCGAGTGTCTGGGGGGGGGGGGGAGCAGAGAGTGATTGAGGAAATGGAAAGGAAGCAGAGAGTGATTGAGGAAATAGTCACCGTGCTGGTGGCAGAACTGGAGATTCATACTTACTGTCCCAGGATATCATTAAAGTGGGGATCCAGCTCTATATGGTACTTCTTCAGGTAATTGTACAGGTCATCTGTGCCCAGGACCTTGGCAATACGGACCAGCTGCAGAAATATGAACAGAAGTCACAGCAAGACAGGGGAGGCCCTCTGGACAATGGAGGGAGTCTATTACAGAGGAGACACATCTAAACAATGGAAGTAACTTATCGTAGACAGAGGACGCCCATATGGTCAGAAGGAGCATATCAAAAGACACAGGAGGCCCCCCTGAACTATGAAGGCAGCCCATCGCAGATAGTAGAGGCTCATCTGAACCATAGAAGGAGCCTTTCTCAGTTAGAGGAGGCCAACCTGAACAGAAAGGAGCATATTGCAGACAGAGGGCTCTACCTAAATGACAGTGGGAACCTATTGCCCTCCAATCTAATCTCGGATTTGACCATGGGCAGCTCCATCACAAACTGACCGCCATATACATACTAAAAGATAGGCCCATATGGAGGTCTAGGTTATATATTGCCTCCTGGTCTTCCTGCCCTAGACTGACAGACACACTCCAGCCTGTGTGTGTGTGTGTGTGTGTGTGTCAACTCCCTAAAGGGTACACACAGTCTGGAGTGGGAAGGATGGATGTGTCTCCATTCCCATTGAGTACAAACAGGGTGGAGTAGGTCTCCCCATTCGTGGATGTGAACATGAAATCCGTCCCGACAGCCAGTGATAGATACGATGCACATGAACTTTAATGGCACCCCAGTCTCAGTTCGTAGGGTGCAATATTGAGCTGGCCCACCCTTTGCAGCTAAAACAGCTTCAAATCTACAGACTAAGACTGGCATTAACCACTTCCGCTCCGAAAGGTTTTACCCCCTTAATGACCAGGCCATTTTTTGCGATTCGGCACTGCGTTACTTTAGCTAACAATTGTGCGATCGTGCGATGCTGTACCCAAATACACTCCCGATGTACACAGGACGATCTCTTGACACACTGACTTATTATTATTATTATTCAGGATTTCTATAGCGCCAGCAGTTTACGCAGCTCTTTACAATGTTAAAAGGGAGACAATACAGTTACAATACAATAAAATACAAGAGGATTAAGAAGGCCCTGCTCAGAAGAGCTTACAATCTAATGGGATGGTGCAGGTGTTACAAGAGGTTGTAACAGTAGGGAATGAGCTGATAGAAGATTAGTTGGCGGTGTGATAGGCTTCCCCGAAGAGATGAGTTTTCAGGGATCGCCTGAAAGCAGCTAGAGTAGAAGATAGCCGTACAGGTTGCGGTAGAGCGTTCCAGAGGATGGGAGAGGCCCTAGAGAAATCCTGGAGACGAGCATGGGAGGAGGAGACAAGAGGTCTTGAGAGGAGCGGAGAGGACGGTTTGGGTGATATTTGGAGACAAGATTGGTGATGTAGCTCGGGGCAGAGTTGTGAATGGCTTTGTATGTTATGGTTAGTATTTTGAATTTAATTTGCTGGGCTGTGTAGGGATTGGCAGAGAGGGGAGGCAGACACTAAGCGGTTTGTAAGGTGGATAAGCCAGGAAGCAGCATTCATGATAGACTGAAGAGGGGATAGCCTTATGGAGCGGTAGGCCTATGAGAAGGGAGTTGCAGTAGTGGAGGCGAGAAATAACAAGGGAGTGAATGAGTAGCTTGGTGGTTTCGGTTGTTAAAAAGGGGCAAATTTTAGAGATGTTGCGGAGATGAAGTCTACAAGTTTTTGGCAAGGATTGGATTTGGGGCTGAAAGGACAGGTCAGAGTCTAGGATTACACCTTGAGGCGAGGGATTGATGGTTGCATAACTAGTTTTGATGGAAAAGTCATGGAGGGGGGCACGGGCGGGGGGAGGGGTAAATTACCAGCTCAGACCTATCAAGGTAGTTGCTCCCTGTGATTGTGCGTGCATCCTTGTGCTGACATCTGTTGACATGTTACAAAACTAGTCTCAAAACCTTTTGATAACACCTCGTCTATTTACACACACACATAGCAGCAGTGAGGTAGGCTTTATTCTGTACAGCCACATATACACCCACCGGCCACTGTATTATTAGGTGCACCGTGCTAGTACCGGGTTGGACCCCCCTTTGCCTTCAGAGCTGCCTTCGATCTTCATGGCATAGATTCAACAAGGTTTTGGAAACATTCTTCAGATTTTGCTCCATATTGACATGAGAGCATCACGCAGTTGCTGCAGATTTGTCGGCTGCACATGGATTGGGATGTGGTGAGTGTGGAGGCCATTGGAGTACAGTGACCTCATTGTCATGTTGAAGAAACCAGTGGTGAGATGATTGGAGCTTTGTGACATGGTGCATTACCCTGCTGGAAGGAGCCATCAGAAGATGGGGACACTGTAGTCATAAAGGGATGGACATGGTCAGCAACAATACTTAGGTAGGCCGTGGCGTGTAAACAATGCTCATTTGGTACTAAGAAATCCAAAGTGTGCCAAGAAAATATCCCCCACACCATTACACCACCAGCCTGAACCGCTGATACAAGGCAGGATAAATCCATGCTTTCATGTTGCTTACGCCAAATTCTGACCCTATCTGTATGTCGCAGCTGAAATCGAGACTCATCAGACCAGGTAATATTTTTCCAATCGTCTATTGTCCAATTTTGGTGAGCTTGTGCGAATTACAGCCTCAGTCTCCTGTTCTTAGCTGACAGGAGCGGCACCTGGTGTGATCTACTGCTACTGTAGGCCATCTGCTTCAAGGTTTGAAATGGAATTTTGCATACCTTGGTTGTAACTAATGGGTTTTTTGAGTTACTGGTGCCTATCATCTGGAACCAGTCTGCCCATTCTTCTCTGACAAGGCATTTTCGTCCGAATAACTGCAGCTCACTGGATATTTTCACTTTTTCGGATCATTCTCTGTAAACCCGAGAGATTGTTGTGCGTGAAGATCCCAGATCAGCAGTGTTTAAAATACTCAGACCAGCCCGTCTTGCACCAACAACCATGCAGCATTCAAAGTCACCTAAATCCCCTTTTTCCCTGCCTAAATGCATTGGGTTGCTGCCATGCGATTGGCCGATTAGCAATTTGTGTTACCAAGCAATTGAACAGGTGTACCTAATAAAGTGGCTGGTGAGTGTATGTTTTGTGCTAGAAGTGTGCTCAGGGATGTTTTACCAGCACTGTGATTGCATTGTCATCAACATCTTCTGCTCAGCCTGACAATTAGCAGCCAGTGGGGTGGGCACCCAATCACATGATCACTGTGCTAGCCAATCAAAGTAATCACATGATCAGGAAGCCTATTAAACACCTCCCCTGCATTTCTTTCTCCTTAGGGTCCTTTCACAGGGTCCGCCTCCGTAGGCAGACTCCGTGCTGCTCAGCAGGGGATCGATAAACTGATCCCCGCTGAACAGGCAGGTGACAGAGCCCTGCTGCTCTCTATGGGGAAACGGATGAGAACAGACCGCCTGTCCGCTCTAATCCGATCCGATATGGAAAATAGGGTTTCCATCTGTCCGGATTTCACGGACAGGATCGGATGCGGATGGCAGTGGATGTCAGCGGACATGTCACCGCTGACATCTGCTGCCCCATAGGGATGCATAGAGGATCCGATCAGATCCGCCTAAAAAACTGACAGGTGGATCTGATCAGATCGTTCGTGTGAAAGGACCCATAGAACATTTTGACACGCAGTAGCTCACCTGGTCATAGTTGTCCTGACCGTGGAAAAATGGCTCCTTGCGGAAGATCATGCTGGCTAACATACAACCGAGACTCCACATGTCCAGGCTGTAATCGTACATCTGGAAAGGAGTGAGAAGACAATCACTGCGAGCTCGGAAGAGGAGCAGTATGAGGGAAGGGTCATTTATAGACTGCTTACCTGATAATCCACCAACAACTCCGGCCCCTTGAAATATCGCGAGGCAACGCGCACATTGTACTCCTGTGCTGGGTGGTAAAACTCCGCCAATCCCCAATCTATCAACCGCAGCTGCAAAATAAAAAACAAATTTTGCACTGCACATGGTAAAAACAGAGAGACAATAAAATACCACGATGGAGGGAGAGGAGGGTACATTATGCAGGATGGAGGGAGAGAATGGGAGCAAAAACAAGGGTACAGTATACAGTGATGGAGAGAGGAGGATGGAAGAGAGGAGTGGAGATCATGAAGGAAGGGGTGAAGATTGAATTGTACATTATAATTATACAGTGATGGAGAGAGGAGGATGGATGAGGGTAATGGAGATCATGGAGAAAGGGGCAAAGACTGGGGGGTTCAATATATAGAAATGGAGGGAGAGGAGGATGGGGAAAGGAAGCGGAGATCAAGGAGGAAGTAGCAAAGATTGGAGGGTTCATTATACAGTGATGAAGGAAGGGGAGTGGAGATCATAGAGGAAAGCGTGAAGATTGGGGGGTTCATTATACATTGATGGGGGGAGAAGAGACATTATACAGCGATGGAGAACGGAGGAGGATGGGGGAGGGGAAATGAAGTAGGGGTCCATTATACAGTGATGAAGCAAGAGGATGGGAGCAAATAATTGAGGTACATTATACAGTGATGGAGGGGAGGGGAGAGGAGAGGAGGCTGGAGGAGGGGAGATCATGTAGGAGGAATTGTGATGACTGGAGGGTTCAATTTACAGTGATGAGATGAGGGGAGCAAAAATCAAGAAGGGAGGGGCGAAAAGTAATGGGGTTTATTATACAGTGATGAAGGGAGATGGAGAGGAGGATGGGAGTATGGGGAGAGGGGAAAGGCGTGAAGATGGAGGGTTCATTTTACAGCAATGGAGGAAAGGAGTGAATATCAGGGAGGAAGGGGTGAACATAGGGGTGTACAATATGAAGCAAAAGAAGGGGAGAAGGATGGGGGAGGGGGAACAGAGAAGGGAGGAAGAAGTGAAGATTGGAGAGAAGGGGGCTCAGACTACCTTCTTCTGCTGGTGATCAATCATGACGTTATGCGGTTTGACATCTCGGTGCATCACCCCCTGGCTGTGACAGTAATCCAGAGCCTGACAACAAAAACACAATGAACCAATTGCAAAAAATGATGGGCGCCACTCAGACTCTAGTCTAGTGGATCCTAATCCAAGTGCCAACAGCTGTGAGTGCCAGCTAGGCAAGGAGCTCGTCTCAGCTCCAGACATCTACACTATCTCACAAAAGTGAGTACACCCCTCACATATTATACCTTTTCATGTGACAACACTGAAGAAATGACATTGTGCTACAATGTAAAGTAGTGAGTGTACAGCTTGTATAACAGTGTAAATGTGCTGTCCCCTCAAATTAACTCAACACACAGCCATTAATGTCTAAACCGCTGGCAACAAAAGTGAGTACACCCCTAAGTCAAAATGTCAAGATTTTGTATGGCCACCATTATTTGCCAGCACTGCCTTAACCCTCTTGGGCATGGAGCTCACCAGAGCTTCACAGGTTGCCACTGAAGTCCTCTTCCACTCCTCCATGACATCGCGAAGCTGGTGGATATTAGAGACCTTGTGCTCCTCCATCTTTCGTTAGAGGATGCCCCACAGATGCTCAGTACGGTTTAGGTCTGGAGACATGCTTGGCCAGTCTATCACCTTTACCCTCAGCTTCTTTAGCAAGGCAGTGGTCGTCTTGGAGGTGTGTTTGGGGTCGTTATGTTGGAATACTGCCCTGCGGCACAGTCTCCAAAGGGAGGGGATCATGCTCTGCTTCAGTATGTCACAGTACATGTTGACATTCATGGTTCCCTCAATGAACTGTAGCTCCCCAGTGCCGGCAGCCCCAGACCATGACACTCCCACCACCATGCTTGACTGCAGGCAAGACACACTTGTCTTTGTACTCCTCACCTGGTTGCCACCACACACGCTTGAACCCGTCTGAACCAAATAAGTTTATCTTGGTCTCATCAGACCACAGGACATGGTTCCAGTAATCCATGTCCTTAGTCTGCTTGTCTTCAGCAAACTGTTTGCGGGCTTTCTTGTGCATCATCTTTAGAAGAGGTTTCCTTCTGGGACGACAGCCATGCAGACCAATTTGATGCAGTGTGCAGCGTATGGTCTGAGCACCGACAGGCTGACCCCCCCACCCCTTCAACCTCTGCAGCAATGCTGGCAGCACTAATACATCTATTTTCCAAAGATGACCTCTGGATATAACGCTGAGCATGTGCACTCAACTTCTTTGGTCGACCATGGCAAGGCCTGTTCCGAGTGGAACCTGTCCTGTTAAACCACTAGATGGTCTTGGCCACTGTGCTGCTGCTCCGTTTCTTGCCATGAGGTGCCATGTTGAACTTCCAGTGACCAGTATGAGAGAGTGAGAACGATAACACCAAATTTGACACACCTGCTCCCCATTCACACCTGAGACCTTGTAACACTAACGGGTCACATGACACCGAGCAGGGAAAATGGCTAATTGGGCCCAATTTGGACATTGTCACTTAGGGGTGTACTCACTTTTGGTGACAGCGGTTTCGACATTATTAGCTGTGTCTCGAGTTATTTTGAGGGGACAGCAAATTTACACTGTTATACAAGCTGTACTCTCACTACTTTACATTGTAGTAAAGTGTCATTTCTTCAGTGTTGTCACATGAAAAGATATAACAAAATATTTACAAAAATGTGAGGGGTGTACTCACTTTTGTGAGATACTGTATGTATAAGCGAAAAGTGTTCCACAAGCTGCACATCGATGCAGACCCTGTGTGAGGGAGTATACGACAGCCCCAGACTGGGCTCCAACCAGGCCACACACACCCCAACGTATTTCGCTCTGCCGCATAGCTTAATCATAGGAGCTGAGCGAAACATGCTGGGGGCGTGGCCTGGTTGGACCCTAGGTTGAGGCCGTCACATACTCATACAGGGTTTTGCAGCGATGTGCAGCTTGTGGAACACTTTTCCCTTAACCACTCTCCGACTGCAATATGTACAATTTTTTTTTTTGGCAGTCGGCTCTCTCTTGAAAGCGTTCAGAGCGGCTCATGAGCCACTGGACTGCTTTAACCTTCCTGGCGGTATGATTCTTTTGGATTTTAGGTGCTGAAAGCGGTACCATTATTTTGCATGTAATTCTTGTGAATGAGCAGCCCAAACCAACTGTATACATTATATATACACACACATATATTTACATAAAAAGTACAGTAAAACTGCAGGAAAGGGCACTGGGGGGCAATGTAATGTGATTTTATTTTGAATGGTATCAGTGCGTTTTACATTTGAATTTGCCGCCGGTTCCACCCCCCGGCGGACGTCACGTCGCCGGAAGCCGGGGCTCGCAGACGATCGGGAGAGAGCTCCGCCGCCGCATACCGCCCGCATTCATCGCTGGATCCCGGAGAAAAGGTAAGCAAAACCTCTTCCAGCATCCAGCGATCTTCCTAGCGAGTGTGGCTCGGGGTTACCGCTTTTGGCTCTAAAATCTAACCCCGAGTCACGCTCGGGAATACCGCTAGGAAGGTTAAAAAGCAGCAGGAGGGGACATCCCCCTCGGCCGGTGTTTTTTGGGCTTACCCAGTAAAAGTGCCCCCCATTCCTTCGTGCTTTTGCGCAGAAGTGAATGCATACGTAGGTTGCACACGCATAAATGTGTTCATACCACACGTGAGGTATCATCGCCAAGGTTAGAGTGAGAGTAATAATTTTTGCGCTAGCTCTCCTCTGTAACTCTAAACAGGTAACCTGTAAACATTTAAAACATCCCTATGGAGATTTTTTAAAGTACTGTAGTTTGCCACCATTCCATGAGCAAAGTAAGGTAATATTATGCCAAGACATTGGTAGCATGAGGAGGATAGCACTGTGGACAGTGATTAACAGTACAAATAATTGCCTAAAGTCTCTTTGGGTATTTGATGAGCAGCAAGCAGTCCAAGTTTATTACTCATGCTCTTAACCAGTGTACGACCGTCCACCGCAGATGTACTGCGGCAGGCAGCCGCTCCCAGGCAAATCGCCGTACATGTACGGCGCTCGCTCTCAGGAGTCTAGGGGGCTGGGGCTGGGGCTAGCGCGCGCCACTGGCAGTGCGCTCCCGCTCGTCAGCGGGGAAGCCGTTTCGTGTGTCAGGCGGCTCCGATTGCCATCTGACACCTGCGATTGTTCCCCACTGAGAGAGAAGAACGGTCAGCTGTTGTAAACACAGCCGACCGTCCTTCTCCCTGGGATGATTATAGAGCCCATGTGATCCTTCTATATAGGATCACGTCTCTATGGTAATTTCAGAAGCCACGCCCCCCCCCCACAGTTCAAATCACTCCCCTAGGCTCACATTTAACCCCTTGATCACCCACAGGGTTAACCCCTTCCCTGCCAATGGCATTATTACAGTAATATTTTTAGCACTTATTACTGTAGTAATGTCACTGGTACCCCCAAAATTGTCAAAAATGTCAGTTAGGGGTCTGATCTGTCTGCCGCAATGTCGCAGTCCCGCAAAAAAAAAAAAAAAAAAACAAACGCAGATCGCCATTACTAGTTTAAAAAAAAAAATAAATAAATAAAAATGACATAAATCTTTCCCGTAGTTAGAAGCGATAACTTTTGCGCAAACCAATCAAAATACGCTTATTGCGATTTTTTTACCAAAAATATGTAGCAGAAAACAAATTGGCCTAAAATGTTAAAAAAAATTTGATTTAATTGTTTTTTTTTTTGGGACTGTCATAGCAGAATGTGAAAAATTTTTTTTTTTTTTCAGAATGGTCGCTCTTTTTTTGTTTATAGCGCAAAAAATAAAAATGGCACAGGTGATCAAATACCACCAAAAGAAAGCTCTATTTGTTGGGGAAAAAAAAGAACGTAAATTAAGTTTGGGTACATCGTCGCACAACCGCGCAATTGTCCGTTAAAAAGTAACAGTGCCAAATCGCAAAATAGGGCCTGGTCAGGAAGGGGGTAAAATCTTCCGGGGCTGAAGTGGTTCAAGTGACAGCTTTGTGGTGAATTTATCATTACAGTGTATGGTTTCCCAAAAAAATTGCGTTTGAAAAACCAAGGCGCAAATACAGAGTAGAGCTGCACGATTCTGGCTAAAATGAGAATCACAATTTTTTTGCTTAGAATAAAGATCACGATTCTCGGCGCAACATCATCTTTTACATTATATAAAAAAACAAATTGGGCTAACTTGTATTTTTTCCCAAAAAAACTGCGTTTGAAAGACTTCTGCACAAATACCGTGTGACATAAAAGATTGCAATGATCGCCATTTTATTCTCTAGAGTCTCTGCTAAAAAAATATATATAATGTTTGGGGGTTCTAAGTAATTTTCTAGCAAAAAATACTTTAAGAGGTTAAACTGCTCTCCCTTACAGACGAAAGTTCATTCCTTTGATCTAAAGAACGAAAAGATACATTGTAAAGCATTTTGTTTATACTTATCTAGCAGCTTTAACAATGTTGATAAACATTTGCTGAAGACTTTTTTTACAGCTGTGAGTGAGCAGAAAACGGCTCAGTAAGAATCGAGGACATGCAGTTTAAGATCGTCAGGGGGGTGAATCGAGATCGCGATTTTTTAACGATTAATTGTGCAGCTCTAATACCGAGTAACAAAGAATTGCAACGATCGCCATTTTATTCCCTAGGGTATGTGCCAAAAAAAATAATATATATAATGTTTGGGGGTTATAAGCAATTTTCTGGCAAAAAATATTAATTTAAATTTTGTAAACAAAAAAGTGCCACCAGAAAAGGCCTGGTCTTTAACCACTTTAGCCCCGGAGGATTTTCCTGCTAAACGACCAGGGGGTATTTTGCGATTCGGCACTGCGTGACTTTAACGGACAATTGCGCGGTCGTGTGACGCTGTACCTAAACGAATTTGACGTCCTTTTTTTCCCCACAAGCAGAGCTTTCTTTTGGTGGTATTTGATCACCTGTGCGCTTTTTACTTTTTGCGCTATAAACAAAAAAAGAGCGTAAATTTTGCAAAGATAACAATATTTTTCAAATTTTTTTATATGAAATTCCCCAAAAAAAAAAATGTAAAAATCAAAATTTTTTAACATTTTCGGCCAATTTGTTTTATGCTACATGTTTGGAAAAAAAAAAAAAAAAAATCGCAAAAAGCGTATTTTGATTGATTTGCGCAAAAGTTATCGCGTTTACTAACAATGGGAAAGATTTTTGTAATTTTTGTCATTTTTTTTTTAACGCGTAATGGCGGCGATCTGCGATTTTTTTTGCGGTACTGCGACATTGGGGCGGACAGATCGGACCCTTGACTGACATTTTTGGGGTTACCAGTGACATTTCTACAGTAATCAGTGCTATATATATGCACTGTTACTGTAAAAATACACTGGTAGTGAAGGGGTTAACTTTATTTGGGAGGGAGGGGCTGTGTGTGTCCCTAGGGGCATGCTTTCTACTGTGATTGGCTGTGGCTTGAGGTGTAAGGACACTGATCAACGGATCTACATAGTAGATCCGTGTGATCACTGTCTTAACACCGAGGAGAATGACAGGCAGCTTGTTTACACAAGCCGCCTGACTTCGGGTCCGCCAGTCACACACGCGGGGGGGGGGGGGGGGGGGGCCCGTGACCGCGCGGTAGCGCGCCTCCGCGGGCGTGCGCTCGCTCCCCAGAGCCTCACAGGCTAGCGACGTAGACCTACGTCGCTCTGCCTGTGAGGGGCTGACTGCCGCAGTAAATATACTGTGAGCAGTCGGCAAGTGGTTAAGTGGTTAAACAAAAAAAAAAAAAAAAAAAAAAAAAACACAGAATTTAGCCAGGATTGGAGACAGGCCGGAGCATCGTTCACTATAAATCTTGACAGAGATCCTTCAGCTACACCATTACCCATCTGCCATGCCAGACCCCTGGTCACTATATATCTGAAGAAATTCCTCAGCTACTCCATCTCCTGTCTGCCATGCAGAACCCCCCCATTCAGCCTCTAAGAAAAGATGCCACCAATGTGGAGAAAACAGAGACGAGATTGCCAGACACTCACTTTTAGAAGCTCGTACATGTAGAATCGAATGTCGTAATCTGTCAGGATCTGATATAATTGCTGTAAAAAGAAAACATGTGTCAGAGGAGGAATTACCATCTATCTCTCCCAGCATGCCCTGTCCTCTACCTCTGGCATTCAAAGTCATGCACACACATAAGCCCTGCCTCTTATTCTTTAACATCCCAAAATAACTGAGAATCTCACAGCACACTCTGTGCCCCACCCAGGCCGAACATACAGACACTCCGCTTCCATCTCACCACAATAAATCAACATGGCTTACCTTAAAATCCGTGTTATTGATGTACTCGAACACCAGGGCTGGAGTCTTGGACTGGAAATACAAATTATGTCATTAAAGGAGCACTCTACTGTCTGTAAACAGGACAGATAATATAATTTAATCTACACACAGACCCCTCACTGCCATATCTGACGATGATATCATGCCTAGTGTTAAGTCTTCCTATCAGTTCTCAAGTAAAGTCATCTAAGGCACCAGGCACACTAGCCATAATGTGCAACTTGTGGGCCTAGTTTGGCAACCCTCCGCAATGATAGGCCCTCTTGCTCTATTTTCTTTGGATCCTGCTTCGGGCCTGGCATCGTCTTTCTTAGCCCACAGTTGATGTAACACCTGTGCATGCACCCACCCACCATGAAAACCTATCAAATAGCACCTTTCACAGAGGAGTTCAGTTATTCAGGAAAACATCAGAGTTCTCATTAGGCTGGACGGCATTTCTGCCCCCCTGGTGGTAGGAAGAAATGCTGCAGTACACATTGTTGCCCTCTAGAGCAGTGGTCCTCAACCCTGGCCTACAGGGCCCACTAACAGGCCAGATTTTCAAGATAACTGAAATACATCCTAGGTGATATCATTTGCTGCTCAGTGATTGCAGTACTCTAGTCTGCATCTCCCCAAGGTAATACCTAAAATCTGGCCTGTTAGTGGGCCCTGTAGGCCAGGGTTGAGGACCACTGCTCTAGAGGACCATGGAGATTCTCTCCTACAACTGCCCTATTCAGCTGTCTCATGTTTCCTATGTGCCAGTGTCTGTAAACTTCCAACTGGTGTGGACCGTCAGGCTTTTTTGACTATGTATACTTACAGCCTGAACACCCAACTGTGTATAAGGGCTTGTTCTGATGTGCGGAATCCCCTGCCACCGCTCCCTCTGAAAAGCAATCTGCAGTGGACTGGCGGTGAGGAGGCAACGTTGCCTTCTCACCATCTTTTAGTTTTAAAAAGGCAGAACCAATAAGCTGCAAGGTTACGATGTGGCCCCATACACTTTGATTTATAAAAACTGGAGCAACTGTGCAAACCTCCAACCAACTTCTATCTTCAACTTGTATGGTTAAGCTTTGAAAATGAAAGATATAAGCTGATTGGCTGCCATACAGCTTCAGTTTTGATAAATTCTTCCCAATGAATTTACAATTACACCATAGCCTATGGGCACACTGGACTGACACAATACTATGTATATAGATCGTTGAGGATGGTACAAATCATTAGGACTTGTTCAGGTAAGTGATCACCATCAACAAAAGGTGGAATTCCTCCTCATCCCAAACAGACAGCAGACATCTTCCTACTAATGTGGCTCTGATTGGACTGTGAGGGGAAATGCATGCTATAGTGACAGCATAACTGCCATTAACTGTAATGGGCGTGTATATACTATGTATATGGATCATTGAGGATGGTACAAATCGTTAGGACTAGTTCAGGTAAGTGAACACAGTCCACAAAGGTGGAATTCCTCTTCATCCCAAACAGACAGCGGACATCTTCCTACTAATGTTGCTCTGATTGGACTGTGAGGGGAAATGCATGCTATGGTGACAGCATAACTGCCATTAACTGTAATGGATGTGTATTATAGATCATTGAGGATGATACAAATCATTAGCACTAGTTCAGGTAAGTGAACACAGTCCACAAAGGTGGAATTCCTCTTCATCCCAAACAGACAGCAGACATCTTCCTACTGCTGCAGCTCTGATTAGACTGAGGAGAAATGCGTGCTTTGGTGACGACATAACTGCTACTTACTAATGGGAGTGTCTACATGGGAGAGGTGCTAATGTAATGACTAAGCTGTCATTAACCATTAGGGTTCACCCCTTAGCAGTTTTACTGCTACAAGGCGGCATCTCTTTGCCAGGTCACATATGTATACACACATACATGTGATCCAGCCCCCTCCCGGTAGAGGGTGCGCATGCACGACGCTACCGGCTCACTTCCGCTGTGGTCGTATACAGCAGGAGCTCAGCCACGGGTACCGCAGACTCATTAACCGTCGATCATTCAGCAGAGAGGCACAAGGCAAATCACCGATCTGACAGGAGGGAAGGCCATACATTTTATTTGGGAACAGCGTCACATGACCGCAGAATTGTCAGTTAAGGTAACGCAGTGTTGTATCCCAATAAATGGCCTGGTCACGAAGGGGGGTAAATTCTTCCGGGAGTCAAGTGGTTAAAGTGGAACTAAAGGGAAGAATACTCACCTATGCTCCAATAGCCATAAAATCCCTTGACAACATCCTCTACCCAGCTTTTTCTAAGCTGGTAGTCTTCAGCTGTCTTTATTGGCTGGTGTGCAATGACATCATTACTGCACATGCTCATCCTGGCACACAGGTATTGTGCAGTCACCCTGGCCTACAGGTCCTGTGACAAAAAGTGAACTGAGTTGCACATGCACTGTTCAGTGTAAATTCTAAAGAGGACTGCAAATAGGCAAGTACGTTATTTTTATTGCAGGAAACATAGGTCTACATAGCACCATACATAGCACGTCTCTTCTGCAATAAAGGGCAAGCCTGTTCACAATTTTTTATTTTTAGCCTTTAGCTCCAAAGTTCCAATTTAACTGTAATGCTGATGTTTTGGAATATAAAGCACTATAAGGGACTTATAACTCAAGCCACGCACCCCCCACCCCCTAATTTCCCTTCCTACTCACCACAGGGTCCTTTATGGTGTCCAGCAGTCGGATGATGTTGGTTCCTCCTCTCAAATTCTCCAAAATTTTCACTTCTCGCTTTATTTTCTTCTTCTTCACCGGCTGCAAAAGATATTCCGGTTACACGCACAGGTCATGTGACACGGCAGGTCATGGATATAATCACATGCAGGGGTCTGCTGGAACGGGGTCCCCCATAACTTCATACTAGTCCAAGATGAATTGTGAACTGTGTCCCCTCATTAAGTGGATGAGATAGACAGGGACCTGTTCCTGTGGTATCAGCAAACTGTTGTAGGATAATAGCTCTTTGAATTGTTATTGAAAGCCCACACCCTTTGGTAGCCAACCATGCCTAAGGATCATGAGCGTATCTGGAGGCAGTTTAAGGGTAAATATTAATTCCCAGATTACCTTCATTCAGCTCATAGAATGTGTACAGTTTAGGGGTCCAATCACACAAGGTGCGATAGGACTGCATTGGGCGACAATCTTAGCCCAGTCCCACGAAGTCCTACCACAAGACTGCAGGCTCTAGAGTGCAGGATGCTGTGGTGTTTTAAGAAAAAAAAAAAAACACAACAGAATTTGACGCTATCACCAGGGGTCTAAAATAAGGTATGTAATGAAAACGGATTTTTTTTTAATAATGTCACTGTCAGGATGATGGGGGGGGGGGGAGGCAAAATATAAGCAGAATAAGCTTTAGCTTTAATTCTTCCGCTGTCACCAGCAGCATGTCAGAGGACTTACACCAAATCTGTATAGATCCAAAATTGGTGGTTTTGGTGCACTTTGGTTTTTAATCCCTTAATTAGATTAGGATACATCAAATACCTATAAGCCCCTTCACTTCCTGCAGTACACTACAGATCTCCTGTCAGCCTTCCGTCCCGCCCGCCTGTCTCCGGGTTCTAAAGGAGGTGGGGGGGGGGGGGTTCCTTGTGCAATGTAGTATTATAGGAGAGGGGATCAGTCAGTAAGAGGTGAATATCAAGCAGTAAGCAGATGGATGATGAAAGTGTGGGAGGTGACAACAACAGGCCACTCCCCTTCCACACACTGGGGTCATTCACCAACCTTCAGTATCTTCACCACCACACGCTCATTGTTGGTGATGTTTATCGCCTCAAACACCTCGCTGTACTTTCCACGGCCCAACTTCCTCACCAGCTGATAATCTTCCTGATTCCTGTGAACAATACAGAGGTCGGTGTCAGTGCTGAGAGTACCAGAGGGGACAATACAGAGGTCGGTGTCAGTGCTGAGAGTACCAGAGGGGACAATACAGAGAGCATTGTCAGTGCTTGCTGAGAGCACCAGAAGGGACAATACAGAGCGGGGTCAGTGCTAAAAGTACTAGAGTAAACAATAAAAAGCGGGGTCAGTGCGGAGAGTACTAGAGGGGACAATACAGAGAGCAGGGTCAGTGTTGAGAGCACCAGAATAGACAATACCAAGAGCAGAGACAGTACTGAGAATACCAGAGGAGACAATACAGAGAGCAGGGTCAGTGCTGAGTACTAGGACAAAACGGGGGGGGGGGTCAGTGCTGAAAGTACTAGAAGGTACAATACAGAGAGCGGTGTCAGTGTTGAGAGCACCAGAATAGACAATACTGAGAGCAGAGACAGTACCAAAGGGGACAATACAGAGAGCAGGGTCAGTACTGAGAGTACCAGAGGGGACAATACAGAGAGCAGGTTCAGTGCTGAGTACTAGAAGGGACAAAACAGAGAGGGGGGTCAGTGCTGAGAGTAGCAGAGGGGACAATACAGAGAGTGGGTCAGTGCTTGCTGAGAGTACCAGCGGGGACAATACAGAGAGCGGGATCAGTGCTAACAGTACTAGAGGGAACAATAAAAAGTGGGGTCAGTGCTGAGAGTACTAGAGGGGACAATACAGAGAGCAGGGTCAGTGTTGAGAGCACCAGAACAGACAATACCGAGAGCAGAGACAGTACTGAGAGTACCAGAGGGGACAATACAGAGAGCAGGTCAGTGCTTGCTGAGAGTACCGGAGGGGACAATACAGAGAGCGGGGTCAGTGCTTGCTGAGAGTACCGGAGGGGACAATACAGAGAGCTGGGTCAGTGCTTGCTGAGAGTACCGGAGGGGACAATACAGAGAGCTGGGTCAGTGCTTGCTGAGAGTACCGGAGGGGACAATACAGAGAGCGGGGTCAGTGCTTGCTGAGAGTACCGGAGGGGACAATACAGAGAGTGGGTCCGTTTTTGCTGAGAGTATCAAAGGAGGACAATACAGAGAGCGGGGTCAGTGTTGAGAGCACCAGAATAGACAATACCAAGAGCAGAGACAGAACAGAGTACTAGAGGGGACAATACAGAGAGCAGGATCAGTGCTGAGAGTTCTAGAAGAAAAAATTCAGAGAGCGGTGTCAGACCTGAGAGTACTAGAAGGGACAATACAGAGAGCAGGGTCAGTGCTGAGCGTACTAGAAGGGACAATACAGAGAGCAGGGGTCAGTGCTGAGCGTACCGGAAAGGGACATTACAGAGAGTGGGGGTCAGTGCTGAGATACTAGAGGGCAAAATACAGAGAGCTGGGTCAATGCTGAGTGTACCAGAGGGGACAATACAGAGACTGGGATCAGTACTGAGAGTACTAGAAGGGACAATACAGAGAGCAGAGTCGGTGCTGAGAGCACCAAAAGGGAAAATACAGGGAGCCACTGTTATGGAGTGAGGGACAGTACAGAAGGGGAGCCATTGTTGGGGACAGTACAGAGGGGGAGTTGGGGCCATTGTTGAGGGCCAGTGGATAATAAAGAGGGGGAGCCATTGTTGAGGGCCAGTGGATAATAAAGAGAGGGGCCATTGTTGGGGGCCAGGGGACAGTACAGCGGGGGGAGCCACCGTTGGGGCCAGGGGACAGTACAGCGGGGGGAGCAACCGTTGGGGCCAGGGGACAGTACAGCGGGGGGAGCCACCGTTGGGGCCAGGGGACAGTACAGCGGGGGGAGCCATTGTTGGGAGGCAGGGGACAGTACAAAGGGGGGGGGGGGGGAAGTGATTGTTGGGGGGCAGGGGACAGTAAAAAGGGGGGACCACTGTTGAGGACAGTCAGGGGAGAAGGGGAGTCATCGTCAGGGAAGCAGGGGACAGTACAGAAGCAGAGTCATCAGGGGGGCAGGGGACAGTACAGAAGGGGAGTCGTCAGGAGGGCAGGGGACAGTACAGAAGAGGCGTTGTCGACAGGGGACAGTACAGAAGAGGAGTCATCGTCAGGGGGCAGGGGACAGTACAGAAGGGGAGTCGTTGGCAGGGGACAGTAGAGAAGGGGAGTCGTCGTCGGGGGCAGAGGACAGTACAGAAGGGGAGTCGTCGTCGGGGGGCGGTACAGAAGCAGTAGTCGACAGGGGGCAGTACAGAGGAAGGAGTAGTCGTCGGAGGGGCAGGGGACAGTACAGAAGGAGGAGTAGCGGGGGGGGGGGGGGGCAGGGGGCAGTACAGAAGGAGCAGTCGACAGGGGGCAGTACAGAAGGAGCAGTAGTCATCGGGGGGGTAGTAAAGAAGGAGGAGTAGTCGTGGGGGGGGGCAGTAAAGAAGGAGGAGTAGTCGTGGGGGGGGGGGCAGTACAGAAGGAGGAGTAGTCCTGGGGGGGGGGCAGTACAGAAGGAGGAGTCGTCGGGGGGGGCAGTACAGAAGGAGGAGTCGTAGGGGGGGGGGCAAGGGACAGTACAGGAGTAGTCGTCGGGGGGGCAGGGGACAGAAAAGAAGGAGTAGTCATCGTCTGGGGCGCAGGGGACAGTACAGAAGGAGTAGTCATCATCGGGGGTGCAGGGGACAGTACAGAAGGAGTAGTCATCGTCGGGGGGGCAAGGGACAGCACAGAAGGGGAGTTGTCATTGGGGGGGAGCATCGGACAGTACAGAAGGGGAGCCGTCGACAGTACAGAAGGAGTAGTCGACAGGGGGCAGTACAGAGGAAGGAGTAGTCGTCGGGGGGGGCAGTACAGAGGAAGGAGTAGTCGTCGGGGGGGCAGTACAGAGGAAGGAGTAGTCGTCGGGGGGCAGTACAGAAGGAGTAGTCGACAGGGGGGCAGTACAGAAGGAGTAGTCGACAGGGGGGCAGTACAGAAGGAGTAGTCGACAGGGGGGCAGTACAGAAGGAGTAGTCGACAGGGGGGCAGTACGGAAGGAGTAGTCGACAGGGGGGCAGTACGGAAGGAGTAGTCGACAGGGGGGCAGTACGGAAGGAGTAGTCGACAGGGGGGCAGTACGGAAGGAGTAGTCGACAGGGGGGCAGTACGGAAGGAGTAGTCGACAGGGGGGCAGTACGGAAGGAGTAGTCGACAGGGGGGCAGTACGGAAGGAGTAGTCGACAGGGGGGCAGTACGGAAGGAGTAGTCGACAGGGGGGCAGTACGGAAGGAGTAGTCGACAGGGGGGCAGTACGGAAGGAGTAGTCGACAGGGGGGCAGTACGGAAGGAGTAGTCGACAGGGGGGCAGTACGGAAGGAGTAGTCGACAGGGGGGCAGTACGGAAGGAGTAGTCGACAGGGGGGCAGTACGGAAGGAGTAGTCGACAGGGGGGCAGTACGGAAGGAGTAGTCGACAGGGGGGCAGTACGGAAGGAGTAGTCGACAGGGGGGCAGTACGGAAGGAGTAGTCGACAGGGGGGCAGTACGGAAGGAGTAGTCGACAGGGGGGCAGTACGGAAGGAGTAGTCGACAGGGGGGCAGTACGGAAGGAGTAGTCGACAGGGGGGCAGTACGGAAGGAGTAGTCGACAGGGGGGCAGTACGGAAGGAGTAGTCGACAGGGGGGCAGTACGGAAGGAGTAGTCGACAGGGGGGCAGTACGGAAGGAGTAGTCGACAGGGGGGCAGTACGGAAGGAGTAGTCGACAGGGGGGCAGTACGGAAGGAGTAGTCGACAGGGGGGCAGTACGGAAGGAGTAGTCGACAGGGGGGCAGTACGGAAGGAGTAGTCGACAGGGGGGCAGTACGGAAGGAGTAGTCGTCGGGGGGCAGTACGGAAGGAGTAGTCGACAGGGGGGCAGTACAGAAGGAGTAGTCGACAGGGGGGCAGTACAGAAGGAGTAGTCGACAGGGGGGCAGTACAGAAGGAGTAGTCGACAGGGGGGCAGTACGGAAGGAGTAGTCGACAGGGGGGCAGTACGGAAGGAGTAGTCGACAGGGGGGCAGTACGGAAGGAGTAGTCGACAGGGGGGCAGTACGGAAGGAGTAGTCGACAGGGGGGCAGTACGGAAGGAGTAGTCGACAGGGGGGCAGTACGGAAGGAGTAGTCGACAGGGGGGCAGTACGGAAGGAGTAGTCGACAGGGGGGCAGTACGGAAGGAGTAGTCGACAGGGGGGCAGTACGGAAGGAGTAGTCGACAGGGGGGCAGTACGGAAGGAGTAGTCGACAGGGGGGCAGTACGGAAGGAGTAGTCGACAGGGGGGCAGTACGGAAGGAGTAGTCGACAGGGGGGCAGTACGGAAGGAGTAGTCGACAGGGGGGCAGTACGGAAGGAGTAGTCGACAGGGGGGCAGTACGGAAGGAGTAGTCGACAGGGGGGCAGTACGGAAGGAGTAGTCGACAGGGGGGCAGTACGGAAGGAGTAGTCGACAGGGGGGCAGTACGGAAGGAGTAGTCGACAGGGGGGCAGTACGGAAGGAGTAGTCGACAGGGGGGCAGTACGGAAGGAGTAGTCGACAGGGGGGCAGTACGGAAGGAGTAGTCGACAGGGGGGCAGTACGGAAGGAGTAGTCGACAGGGGGGCAGTACGGAAGGAGTAGTCGACAGGGGGGCAGTACGGAAGGAGTAGTCGACAGGGGGGCAGTACGGAAGGAGTAGTCGACAGGGGGGCAGTACGGAAGGAGTAGTCGACAGGGGGGCAGTACGGAAGGAGTAGTCGACAGGGGGGCAGTACGGAAGGAGTAGTCGACAGGGGGGCAGTACGGAAGGAGTAGTCGACAGGGGGGCAGTACGGAAGGAGTAGTCGACAGGGGGGCAGTACGGAAGGAGTAGTCGACAGGGGGGCAGTACAGAAGGAGTAGTCGACAGGGGGGCAGTACAGAAGGAGTAGTCGACAGGGGGGCAGTACAGAAGGAGTAGTCGACAGGGGGGCAGTACAGAAGGAGTAGTCGACAGGGGGGCAGTACAGAAGGAGTAGTCGACAGGGGGGCAGTACAGAAGGAGTAGTCGACAGGGGGGCAGTACAGAAGGAGTAGTCGACAGGGGGGCAGTACAGAAGGAGTAGTCGACAGGGGGGCAGTACAGAAGGAGTAGTCGACAGGGGGGCAGTACAGAAGGAGTAGTCGACAGGGGGGCAGTACAGAAGGAGTAGTCGACAGGGGGGCAGTACAGAAGGAGTAGTCGACAGGGGGGCAGTACAGAAGGAGTAGTCGACAGGGGGGCAGTCGACAGGGGGGCAGTACAGAAGGAGTAGTCGACAGGGGGGCAGTACAGAAGGAGTAGTCGACAGGGGGGCAGTACAGAAGGAGTAGTCGACAGGGGGGCAGTACAGAAGGAGTAGTCGACAGGGGGGCAGTACAGAAGGAGTAGTCGACAGGGGGGCAGTACAGAAGGAGTAGTCGACAGGGGGGCAGTACAGAAGGAGTAGTCGACAGGGGGGCAGTACAGAAGGAGTAGTCGACAGGGGGGCAGTACAGAAGGAGTAGTCGACAGGGGGGCAGTACAGAAGGAGTAGTCGACAGGGGGGCAGTACGGAAGGAGTAGTCGACAGGGGGGCAGTACGGAAGGAGTAGTCGACAGGGGGGCAGTACGGAAGGAGTAGTCGACAGGGGGGCAGTACGGAAGGAGTAGTCGACAGGGGGGCAGTACGGAAGGAGTAGTCGACAGGGGGGCAGTACGGAAGGAGTAGTCGACAGGGGGGCAGTACGGAAGGAGTAGTCGACAGGGGGGCAGTACGGAAGGAGTAGTCGACAGGGGGGCAGTACGGAAGGAGTAGTCGACAGGGGGGCAGTACGGAAGGAGTAGTCGACAGGGGGGCAGTACGGAAGGAGTAGTCGACAGGGGGGCAGTACGGAAGGAGTAGTCGACAGGGGGGCAGTACGGAAGGAGTAGTCGACAGGGGGGCAGTACGGAAGGAGTAGTCGACAGGGGGGCAGTACGGAAGGAGTAGTCGACAGGGGGGCAGTACGGAAGGAGTAGTCGACAGGGGGGCAGTACGGAAGGAGTAGTCGACAGGGGGGCAGTACAGAAGGAGTAGTCGACAGGGGGGCAGTACAGAAGGAGTAATCGACAGGGGGGCAGTACAGAAGGAGTAGTCGACAGGGGGGCAGTACAGAAGGAGTAGTCGACAGGGGGGCAGTACAGAAGGAGTAGTCGACAGGGGGGCAGTACAGAAGGAGTAGTCGACAGGGGGGCAGTACAGAAGGAGTAGTCGACAGGGGGGCAGTACAGAAGGAGTAGTCGACAGGGGGGCAGTACAGAAGGAGTAGTCGACAGGGGGGCAGTACAGAAGGAGTAGTCGACAGGGGGGCAGTACAGAAGGAGTAGTCGACAGGGGGGCAGTACAGAAGGAGTAGTCGACAGGGGGGCAGTACAGAAGGAGTAGTCGACAGGGGGGCAGTACAGAAGGAGTAGTCGACAGGGGGGCAGTACAGAAGGAGTAGTCGACAGGGGGGCAGTACAGAAGGAGTAGTCGACAGGGGGGCAGTACAGAAGGAGTAGTCGACAGGGGGGCAGTACAGAAGGAGTAGTCGACAGGGGGGCAGTACAGAAGGAGTAGTCGACAGGGGGGCAGTACAGAAGGAGTAGTCGACAGGGGGGCAGTACAGAAGGAGTAGTCGACAGGGGGGCAGTACAGAAGGAGTAGTCGACAGGGGGGCAGTACAGAAGGAGTAGTCGACAGGGGGGCAGTACAGAAGGAGTAGTCGACAGGGGGGCAGTACAGAAGGAGTAGTCGACAGGGGGGCAGTACAGAAGGAGTAGTCGACAGGGGGGCAGTACAGAAGGAGTAGTCGACAGGGGGGCAGTACAGAAGGAGTAGTCGACAGGGGGGCAGTACAGAAGGAGTAGTCGTCGGAGGGCAGGGGAAATTACAGAAGAAGGAGTAGTTTGTCGGAGGGGCAGGGGACAGTACAGAAGGAGTAGTCGTCGTCGGGGGGGCAGGGGACAGTACAGAAGGAGTAGTCGTCGTCGGGGGGGGGGGCAGGGGACAGTACAGACGGTGTAGTCGTCGGGGGGGCAGGGGACAGTACAGAAGGTTAGTCGTCGGGGGGGGGGGGGCAGGGGACAGTACAGAAGGAGTAGTTGTCGTCGGGGGGCAGAGGACAGTACAGAAGGAGTAGTCATCGTCGGGGGGCAGGGAGCAGTACAGTAGAAAGAGTCATCGTCGGGGGGGGGGGCAGAGGACAGTACAGAAGAAGGAATCATTGTCGGGGGGCAGGGGACAGTACAGAAGAAGGAATCATTGTCGGGGGGCAGGGGACAGTACAGAAGGGGAGTCGTCATCGGGGGACAGTACAGAAGAAGGAATCATCGTCGGGGGGGCAGCGGACAGTACAGAAGGGGAGCCGTCGACAGTACAGAAGGAGTAGTCGTCGGGGGGCAGTACAGAGGAAGGAGTAGTCGTCGGGGGGCAGTACAGAGGAAGGAGTAGTCGTCGGGGGGCAGTACAGAGGAAGGAGTAGTCGTCGGGGGGCAGGGGACAGTACAGAAGTAGTTGGAGGGCAGGGGACAGTACAGAAGTAGTTGTCGGAGGGCAGGGGACAGTACAGAAGTAGTCGGAGGGGCAAGGAACAGTGCAGAAGAAGTAGTCGGAGGGGGGGGCAGGGAACAGTACAGAAGGAGTAGTCGGAGGGGGGGGCAGGGAACAGTACAGAAGGAGTAGTCAGGGGACAGTACAGAAAGAGTAGTCGTCGGGGGGCAGGGGACAGTACAGAAAGAGTAGTCGTCATCAGGGGGCAGGGGACAGTACAGAAGGGGAGTCATTGTCGGGGGGGGGCAGGGGACAGTACAGAAGGAGAAGTTGACAGGGGGCAGTACAGAGGAAGGAGTAGTCGTCAGGGAGGCAGAGTTGTCGGGGGACAGTACAGAAGGAGTAGTCGTCGGGGGGGCAGTACAGAAGGAGTAGTCGACAGGGGGGCAGTACAGAAGGAGTAGTCGACAGGGGGGCAGTACAGAAGGAGTAGTCGACAGGGGGGCAGTACAGAAGGAGTAGTCGACAGGGGGGCAGTACAGAAGGAGTAGTCGACAGGGGGGCAGTACAGAAGGAGTAGTCGACAGGGGGGCAGTACAGAAGGAGTAGTCGTCGGAGGGCAGGGGAAATTACAGAAGAAGGAGTAGTCGTCGGAGGGCAGGGGACAGTACAGAAGAAGGAGTAGTCGTCGGAGGGCAGGGGACAGTACAGAAGGAGTAGTCGTCGGAGGGGCAGGGGACAGTACAGAAGGAGTAGTCGTCGGGGGGCAGTAGACAGTATAGAAGGAGTAGTCGTCGGGGGGCAGGGGATAGTACAGAAGTAGTCGTCGGGGGGGGGGGGGCAGGGGACAGTACAGAAGGAGTAGTCGTCGTTGGGGGGGCAGGGGACAGTACAGAAGGAGTAGTCGTAGTCGGGGGGGCAGGGGACAGTACAGAAGGAGTAGTCGTCGTCGGGGTGGGGGGGTGCAGGGGACAGTACAGACGGTGTAGTCGTCGGGGGGGCAGGGGACAGTACAGAAGGTTAGTCGTCGGGGGGGGGGGCAGGGGAGAGTACAGAAGGAGTAGTCGTCGTCGGGGGGCGGGGGACAGTACAGAAGAAGGAATCATTGTCGGGGGGCAGGGGACAGTACAGAAGGGGAGTCGTCATCGGGGGACAGTACAGAAGGAGTAGTTGTCGTTGGAGGGCAGGGGACAGTACAGAAGGGGAGCCTTTGTTGGGGGTGGCAGGGGACAGTACAGAAGGAGTAGTCGTCGGGGGGGGGGGGTTAGTACAGAAGGAGTAGTTGACAGGGGCAGTACAGAGGAAGGAGCAGTCGACAGGGGGCAGTACAGTAGGAGCAGTCGACAGGGGGCAGTACAGTAGGAGCAGTCGACAGGGGGCAGTACAGAAGAAGGCGTAGTCATCGGGGGGGGGGCAGGGGACAGTACAGAAGGAGTAGTCGTCGGAGGGGCAGGGGACAGTACAGAAGGAATAGTCATCGTCGGGGGGCAGGGGACAGTACAGAAGGGGAGTCGTCGTGGTAGGGCAGGGGACAGTACAGAAGGGGAGCCTTCATTGGGGGTGGCAGGGGACAGTACAGAAGGGGAGTCGTTGGGAGGGCAGGGGACAGTACAGAAGGGGAGTCGTCGTTGGGGGGGCAGGGGACAGTACAGAAGGGGAGTTGTCGTCGGGGGGGGGCAGGGGACAGTACAGAAGGGGAGTCGTCATTGGGGGGCCAGTACAGAAGGAGTCGTCATTGGGGGGGGCAGGGGACAGTACAGAAGAGTCGTCGTCGTTGGGGGGGGGCAGGGGACAGTACAGAAGAGTCGTCGTCGTTGGGGGGGGCAGGGGACAGTACAGAAGAGTCGTCGTCGGGGGGGGGGCAGGGGACATTACAGAAGAGGAGTCATCGTTGGGGGGGGGGGGCAGGGGACAGTACAGAAGAGGAGTCATCGTTGGGGGGGGCAGGGGACAGTACAGAAGGAGTAGTCGTCGGGGGGGGGGGGGGGGGTTAGTACAGAAGGAGTAGTTGACAGGGGCAGTACAGAGGAAGGAGAAGTTGTCGGGGGGCAGTACAGTAGGAGCAGTCGACAGGGGGCAGTACAGTAGGAGCAGTCGACAGGGGGCAGTACAGTAGGAGCAGTCGACAGGGGGCAGTACAGAAGAAGGCGTAGTCATCGGGGGGGGGGCAGGGGACAGTACAGAAGGAGTAGTCATCGTCGGGGGGCAGGGGACAGTACAGAAGGGGAGTCGTCGTGGGAGGGCAGGGGACAGTACAGAAGGGGAGCCTTCATTGGGGGTGGCAGGGGACAGTACAGAAGGGGAGTCGTTGGGAGGGCAGGGGACAGTACAGAAGGGGAGTCGTCGTTGGGGCAGGGGACAGTACAGAAGGGGAGTTGTCGTCGGGGGGGGGCAGGGGACAGTACAGAAGGGGAGTCGTCATTGGGGGGCCAGTACAGAAGGAGTCGTCATTGGGGGGGGGCAGGGGACAGTACAGAAGAGTCGTCGTCGTTGGGGGGGGGGGGGGGCAGGGGACAGCACAGAAGAGTCGTCGTCGTTGGGGGGGGGGCAGGGGACAGTACAGAAGAGTCGTCGTCGTTGGGGGGGGGCAGGGGACAGTACAGAAGAGGAGTCATCGTTGCGGGGGGGGCAGGGGACAGTACAGAAGAGGAGTCATCGTTGGGGGGGGGCAGGGGACAGTACAGAAGAGGAGTCATCGTTGGGGGGGGGGGGCAGGGGACAGTACAGAAGGAGTAGTTGTCGGGGGGGGGGGCAGTACAGAAGGAGTAGTCGACAGGGGGCAGTACAGAGGAAGGAGAAGTTGTCGGGGGGCAGTACAGTAGGAGCAGTCGACAGGGGGCAGTACAGTAAGGAGCAGTCGACAGGGGGCAGTACAGTAAGGAGCAGTCGACAGGGGGCAGTACAGTAAGGAGCAGTCGACAGGGGGCAGTACAGTAAGGAGCAGTCGACAGGGGGCAGTGCAGAAGGAGTAGTCATCGGGGGGGGGCAGGGGACAGTACAGAAGGAGTAGTCGGAGGGGCAGGGGACAGTACAGAAGGAGTAGTCGGGGGGCAGGGGACAGTACAGAAGGAGTAGTCATCGTCGGGGGGCAGGGGACAGTACAGAAGGGGAGCCTTTGTTGGGGGTGGCAGGGGGGTGTACAGAAGGGGAGTCATCTTTGGGGGGCAGGGGACAGTACAGAAGGAGTCGTTGGGGAGGCAGGGGACAGTACAGAAGGGGAGTTGTCTTTGGGGGGCAGGGGACAGTACAGGAGTCGTCGTCGTTGGGGGGGCAGGGGACAGTACAGGAGGAGTCGTCGTTGGGGGGGCAGGGGACAGTACAGGAGGAGTCGTCGTTGGGGGGGCAGGGGACAGTACAGAAGGAGTCGTCGTTGGGGGGGCAGGGGACAGTACAGAAGGAGTAGAGGTCGGGGGGCAGGGGACGGTACAGAAGGGGAGCCGTCGACGGGGGGCAGGGAACAGTACAGAAGGAGCCCTCGTTGGGGAGGCAGGGAACAGTACAGAAGGGGAGCCTTCGTTGGGGAGGCAGGGAACAGTACAGAAGGGGAGCCTTCGTTGGGGGTGGCAGGGGACAGTACAGAAGGAGTCGTCGTTGGGGGGGCAGGGGACAGTACAGAAGGGGAGTTGTCTTTGGGGGGCAGTACAGGAGGAGTTGTCATTGGGGAGGCAGGGGACAGTACAGAAGGGTAGTCGTCTTTGGGGGGCAGGGGACAGTACAGGAGGGGAGTCGTCTTTGGGGGGGGGGGAGGGGACAGCACAGAGTGAGGTCAGTTTTGGGGTGAGGGGATGACGGAACGGTATAGAGGGGGGGTGTCATTGTCAAAGGGGGGGACAATACTGGAGTAAGTGGGGGGGATATTATACATACAAAGCACTGACTCCTCCCCCTCCCCCGAATCATGTCTGCCATCCATGGAAGGAGAACTGTCTGTGATGTGTGGATGGGCCAATCAGATTTCTGCTCTACAGAAATAGTGAGGGGAATGGTGGGCAGTTGCCATGGGTAACAGATCAAAAACAAACGTCTCCAGGTTACAGAAAATTCCCCAAACATTAGACACGCCCCCATCCCCCAATTACCCCTCATAGACCCCCCTCTCCCCTTCACCCCCTTATACATCACAGACCCGACCCCCCTCCCCCACATATCCCGGTCAGTCACCCCCAGGCGGGCTGGTGCGCCTCGTAGTCCCAATAGTCTCGGCTCCTCTGGCTGTTGACATCGGCATAGACCCGGGCTCTGCTCCCGGCCTGCGGGCCCGGCATGACGGCTGGAGGGGCGGAGCACAAGGCCCGCCGGCCGCCTCTCAGCAGCAGCTGCAGGAAGAGAGGGGGAGAGGCGGCAACCAGCGCAGCCAGCCCGGCGACACCGACACCGACTTCCGGGAGCCGCGCTGAGGAGGCGGTAACGCACAGCGACCCCGCCGGCCGGGAGGAAACCCTGCAAACCCTATACACGGAAAAGAAATCACTGTATATCTCACAGCGCCACTGCTGGCCGGGAGGAAGAACTGCAACCCCATATAACACATAACAGAAATCAATGTACATCGCCCAGCGCCCCTGCCGGCCTGGAGGATGAACTGCAACCTATATCACAAAAAATCACTGATTGCCTCTAGTGGCTAGGAGGAGGAAGTGCACCCCTCCTACATTACTATAGTGCGTTGCCTGGGTGATGGCGCGGCGTGGTGACGTCACGTGTTGCCGGGGTAATCATGGCGGATCAAGACGCGGAGAGTGTGCGGACCGAGTCTCAGGGCGGAGAAGAGCCGTATGTGACTGAGTTCAGCAGGGAACAACTGCTGGAGGTGACCCGGCTTGTTAGGTGAGCCCGGATTTGTGGTGGGGAGGGGCAGGGTTGTCACTTCATCCCTTTAAACTGGGACACATATTAATTACACAGGTTCTGAGGCTGATATAATGCACATCAGGCACCAAATGAGTTTAATTACCGCCTTAATCAGCCACAGAACCTGTGTAACTAATGTGTGTCCTGGTTTAAAAGGATGAGGTGACAACTCTAGTGACAGGTCCTCTTTAAAGTGACAGGAGCGGCCATAGCTGGAGGTGACCCTACATTGATGTTATCATGGGGGAGGGGAGGTATTATATCAGTATAACATGTGATTAATAGGGGAGGAGAGAGGACACAACCCCGCCCACTGCTTGGCATATTGATATGGGCGGGGCCAGACCAGTTAGCTGCATCTTGGGGTGAAAGGTCCCAGTAGTGCTGGTAGCATAGTTGCCAACATTTAAAAAAAAAAAAAATTCCAGGGACACTTTGCAGCACAGCTATCAATTACCACACCCACTTCCCCCGAAGCTCCGCCCACTCTGCATAATTAATCACCGCCTACTTATCAGATTACAGAGTCTACTCAATATAGAGAGAATTACAGAAAATTAAAAAGGGAATTTCAAACTTAAAGCGGAGTTCCGGCCACAGAATCGTTTTTTTTTTTTAAATACCTCCTAAACAGTGACCCACCGACCTTTATTTTATCAGCTACTCCGGTTTTTTACAGTTAAATAAACAGTTAGGCAATCATAAAATCTTACTTTATATAATCTTTGCAGAACGCCTCCATCTTTGTCCGGGTTACCGGAGTCCGCAGTGGGGAAATGTCTGCTCTGCTTCCTGCTTCTAGAGGGAGGAGGCCGGTGAATCCAGCGCGAAATCTCGCGCATGCTCAGTACTATGCGATCGGCATAGTATGTGTTTCCGCCTAACATTGCGTCATTTCCTGTTTGGAAATGACGTGATGAGAGGAGCGGCCGGCCGCCTACGTCACTGCCCATTGCATCCTGGGAGCAACAAGAAAGAGCTCCCAGGATGCATTGCGGGACAGGAAGTGACGGTGCGGGCCGTGGCCAAGGAAGGAGGAAGTGGAAGTAAAGGTGAGTGTATTACAGGGAGTGCAGAATTATTAGGCAAATGAGTATTTTGACCACATCATCCTCTTTATGCATGTTGTCTTATGCCCCATACACACGTGCAGATTATCTGCAGACTTACCAAAACCATATAATATGAGGTCAAACCTAAACACTTTCAATTTGTATGCAATCTGGCAGGCCCTTGCACTACATAGAAAAGGTAAGTCTGCAGACAAAAGTCTGCAGATAATCTGCACGTGTGTATGGGGCATTACTCCAAGCTGTATAGGCTGGAAAGCCTACTACCAATTAAGCATATTAGGCGATGTGCATCTCTGTAATGAGAAGGGGTGTGGTCTAATGACATCAACACCCTATATCAGGTGTGCATAATTATTAGGCAACTTCCTTTCCTTGGGCAAAATGGGTCAAAAGAAGGACTTGACAGGCTCAGAAAAGTCAAAAATAGTGCGATATCTTGCAGAGGGATGCAGCACTCTTAAAATTGCAAAGCTTCTGAAGCGTGATCATCGAACAATCAAGCATTTCATTCAAAATAGTCAACAGGGTCGCAAGAAGCGTGTGGAAAAACCAAGGCGCAAAATAACAGCCCATGAACTGAGAAAAGTCAAGCGTGCAGCTGCCAAGATGCCACTTGCCACCAGTTTGGCCATATTTCAGAGCTGCAACATCACTGGAGTGCCCAAAAGCACAAGGTGTGCAATACTCAGAGACATGGCCAAGGTAAGAAAGGCTGAAAGACGACCACCACTGAATAAGACACACAAGCTGAAACGTCAAGACTGGGCCAAGAAATATCTCAAGACTGATTTTTCAAAGGTTTTATGGACTGATGAAATGAGAGTGAGTCTTGATGGGCCAGATGGATGGGCCCGTGGCTGGATTGGTAAAGGGCAGAGAGCTCCAGTCCGACTCAGACGCCAGCAAGGTGGAGGTGGAGTACTGGTTTGGGCTGGTATCATCAAAGATGAGCTTGTGGGGCCTTTTCGGGTTGAGGATGGAGTCAAGTTCAACTCCCAGTCCTACTGCCAGTTTCTGGAAGACACCTTCTTCAAGCAGTGGTACAGGAAGAAGTCTGCATCCTTCAAGAAAAACATGATTTTCATGCAGGACAATGCTCCATCACACGCGTCCAAGTACTCCACAGCGTGGCTGGCAAGAAAGGGTATAAAAGAAGAAAAGCTAATGACATGGCCTCCTTGTTCACCTGATCTGAACCCCATTGAGAACCTGTGGTCCATCATCAAATGTGAGATTTACAAGGAGGGAAAACAGTACACCGCTCTGAACAGTGTCTGGGAGGCTGTGGTTGCTGCTGCACGCAATGTTGATGGTGAACAGATCAAAACACTGACAGAATCCATGGATGGCAGGCTTTTGAGTGTCCTTGCAAAGAAAGGTGGCTATATTGGTCACTGATTTGTTTTTGTTTTGTTTTTGAATGTCAGAAATGTATATTTGTGAATGTTGAGATGTTATATTGGTTTCACTGGTAAAATAAATAATTGAAATGGGTATACTGTATATTTGATTTTTGTTAAGTTGCCTAATAATTATGCACAGTAATAGTCACCTGCACACACAGATATCCCCCTAAAATAGCTAAAACTAAAAACTACTTCCAAAAATAGCCAGCTTTGATATTAATGAGTATTTTGGGTTCATTGAGAACATGGTTGTGTAACGCTCCTGCGTTTTACGTATGATGTGGATTTTCAGCTGCAGAAATATTCCACTTCAGTAGTCATGTAGAGAAACGCTGAGACACCAATCCCAACTCCCAATGACTCATCGTGTGGAGGATCTCAATTCAGCAAGTAAATACACACACTCAATAAGATGTTTCCTAGAGTGACTTATGTATATAGTAACACAGTGATGATAGGCTGAAGAGACAGGTTGGGTAGAGATGGTAGATGACAGACACTTGAAAGGAAATGTTCTTGAAAGTAAGATAGTAGCAGATGGGATGCAAATAGGTTTAGCAATCATGTATGGTAGCATATGACAGAGTAGCAGGTGGACATACAAGAGAGATCAACCCAGTGCAAGAACAGGTGGTAGTAGGCTCAAGAGCTAGCAATCTTAGATAATGCAGATGTAGTAATAGTCCTTAGTATGCAGAGCTAGATAGTGTAAGCTTTAGTATAAAGGTTATAGAGGTTTCCCCTGTGGGGTACTTATCACTAGTAGCAATGTAGCAGAGGAGAGGTTCGGCAAGAGCGGATGATCCGGTAGCGGGATACAGGGATCAGCGCAGCGTGGTTCCGACAGCGAGGTATGCTTGCAAGCATGAGAGCTTCAAGACAGGTTAGCATCAAGGCACAAAGCAGTTTGAACGAACACATGTGAGTGAGAGCCGGCGATCTAAATAGCCATCCAGTCCGGCGCTCAGTGATGACAGCATCAGTCTTAAAGGTGTATGCGCACCTTACCAAAAGAGAATGGTGGGGCGCATACACTTATGAAAGAGTAATTAGGGTACCCAAAGGTACCAGAACATTACAGGTTGTTGTTCAAAAATAAAATTAATCCTCTAAAATACTCATTTGCCTAATAATTCTGCTCTCCCTGTATCTTCTGAAATAAGGTAAGTAAAAAAAAAAAAAAAAAAAAAAGCCAGGAATATCCAATTCTATTACAGGTGACAATAAGGAAGCGGATGCCATAAAATATAGAGTAAAGATTTTGTGGCCGGAACTCCGCTTTAAGGCCACAGTGGCAGAGTTGGAATAATTCTCCCATTCAGCTGCACTACTTCTGCATAACATTTATGGGCAGCCCGATTAACAGGCGCTTCCAAGGACAATATAAATTACCTGGGACAGGCTCCTATTTCCAGGGACTGTCCCAGGAAAAAAGGGACAGTTGGCAAGTATGTGGTAGTGACATCATTATTGGGGGGGGGGCATCTGTGCCCGATCATTACACCAGGCCAGCTAATCATTTCCTTCCTGGACTTCTCTCCAACCATTGTAGAGGGCCCACCCCCTAGGCTCTGTCTATCGCGGCTCTCCTCCAATCATTGCAGTCTCTGACTCCTGGTAGCTGTGAATTTGAGCTCCACCCCTGCAGTTCCCATCTGCTGTCTTCTTCTATATATAAAGATCTATGGGGGAGATTTCCTAAAAACTTGTGAACTCTGAATCTGGTGTAGCTGTGGATGGTAGCCAATCAGCTTCTAATCTCAGCTTGTTCACTAAAGCTTTGGCAATAAAACCTGGAAGCTGATTGGTTACTATGCCGAAGTGAGCCTGATTTTTGCACTCTCCAGTTTTAGTAAGTAAACCCCTATGCGTCAGGAACCCATCTGGTCATCATTAAAGTGATCTTGTGTTTTTTTTTTTTTTTTTAATAACAAACATGTTATACTTCCCTCCTCTGTGCAGTTGGTTTTGTACAGAACAGCCCGGATCCCTCTTTGGCTGCTCCTGACCCCCTCCCTTATATATATATATATAGGGCTTGACAAATTTTCCTGAAATCTAGGAGCCAGCTAAAAAAGTTAGGAGCCAGTTTTTTTTTTTTTTAAACTAACAGCCAAGCTTTATTTAATAAAATGGATACTAAATTTACACATAAATACGACTAGAACCCCACTCTCCTCTATAGCACAATTGGATGAAAACAGACTGTCTGTCTCTTTCCATCCGATGCCATCTGATCCGATCCACGGGATGGATAGAAAATAGAACCACCATCCGTCTGCTTTTGGCGGACAGGATCAGATGGCGGCAGATTACTGCTCCATAGAGGAGAATGAAGGGTCCGATCAGGTCTGCCTGAAAAACTGACAGGCGGACCTGATCAGACAGCCCGTGTGAAAGGGGCCTTCGGCTGTGGCATGGCTATGAGGAAAAAAAAAAAAAAGATTATATATATATATATATATATATATATATATATATTATTATTTATATATATATATATTATTATTTTTTTTTTTTTTAATAATAATAATTGGAAAAAAATATATATATTTTTTTTTTTTAATAAAAAGAAAATATTATTTAGTTTTTACATTTCAAAAATAAATTAAATTAATAATAAATAACCACACTCCCTGTCAAAGGTAACTAACTGGACAGGGAGATGGCATTGTGAACAAACAGGCAGTGGAAACAGTAATTACAACAGTCATTACTCCCGGCCACCACAAGAAGACGCCAGTTCCCCATTGGAAGCCTCTCATCTCAAGTAGGCCGAAAAGCCGGGGCCTCAATTTTCGGACGGCCCGGAAGTCCGTGCGCGGAAGTCCGTGCAAAAATGACAGGACACCTTCTGCAGGGCACCCCAGGCGCCAGGTCGCTAATTCTAGTCGCAAATGCGACCTGGCGCCCGGGTTTTGTCAAGGCCTGATGTATACACACACATATATAAATATATTTTATATATATATATATATATATATATATATATATATATATATATATATATATATATATACATACATACTTTAACTTATTTATAGTTATTTATTATATTATAATTTATGCTTTTGTGTTTCAAACTTTATCATACCCGAGATGTTATAAAGAAGAACACACAGTAAAAAAAAAAAATCCTATGTAAATAGTTGGTTTGGGCTGCTCATCATTAAGAATTACATGCAAAATAATGGTACTGCTTTCAGCACCCAAAATCTGAAACAATCATACCGCCAGGGAAGTTAAAGGAGAATTATACAAAAAAAAAATATTAGTTAAACCCACAAGTGCTTCTTTTTACCACTACTATTCCTTTTAAACTGGCTTATGACATTTACAAATGAAGCAACTTACAAACTGTATGAAAGGTTTAGCATGGGGAAACACTGAAAGATAAAAAGGGCATGTTATACACAACTATTTAGTTCAGTCCAAAATGAGGGACAAATGAGGATGACTTTGTTCCAAAGAGGGACATTGTTCCAAATCAGGGACAGTCCCTAAAAATCAGGAACAGTTGGGAGCTATGGAAAAGGTTCTATTGATTGGATGTCAAGTTCATTTAGCCTCCTCTGGCCAACCAACATTTTAGTCTGTGAAGATTACTAGATGGGCCCATAGATTCTCGGGCCCCTTGAGGTCAGCTTTCACTCTCAGTAGAAGAATTTCTCTCAACAAATGAAAAGTTCACCCTAAAGCCTCGTACACACGCAACGATTATCGGCCGACCGATCGGCCGTCTTTTGTCCAGTGTTGTTGTGTTGGTTGAAATGTGCTCTAGACTGCACACAAATTTTCTCGGCCAACAACAACCAACTTCAGAAGTGATGTCATGTGCTGGTTTACTTTCCGTGTGTTTTTTCTTCTCTGAGCATGCCCAGTCTTGCTCATCTGATTTTTGTCTGCTGAAATCTGTACTGACTGACGGAAAATCGGCCGTTCTGTTGACGGCCAACAAAAGTTTTATAGCCTGCACACCAGATTTTGTTCGACCGAAAAGTCGCAGTCGGTTGTCGAAAGCATCATACTAACAAGCCGACAATCGGCCGATCGGACGTTGGCCGAAAATTCACAGCCAACAATCGTTGCGTGTGTACGAGGCTTAAAAATCAAGAACTGGTCCTTCCCAAATTCTAAGGTTTTTCTTGTCTTCATCCTGCTGGTGCCTCTCGCTTTTCCAGGAGGGGATGGGAATCAGGATCTTTCATTATCTGGATGAAGAATGTCCATTGGTCATACAGGTCTGGAGCTCCGGAGACTTCCTTCCTCCAGCTTGACCAACCAGTCATGTCTTCATCTCGCACAGAACCAAGTCCACCTGGAAGATCCATTATGGGACCATATCAAGGTACACAGCGGAAGGTTCCACTAATCAGGTGCCGAGTTTATTTAGCCTCCTCTGACAATCCAACGCCTCCGTTTGTGAACATTATTAGAGTGGCCCCCTGGATTCTTGGGCCCCTTGAGATCGGCTTTCACTCTCAGTGGAAGATTTCCTCTGTTCAACAAATGATAGTTCACCTTCATAATCAACAACATGTCCTTCCTTGGTTCTTGGGCTCTTCTTGTCTTCATTCTTGAGATATCTCCAGGTTGTTTTCCTTTAAAATAATAATGGTGTCCTTCCAAGTCCATCTCAGCCGCTACTTAATTCATTGCCTCCAGGACATTCATGGTGATCCTCCTGAGGTCAAACAGGACTTTGTCTCCCATGGAAGAGTCTGCACACCCTACCAGAAGTTTGGCTACATTTTGGCCTGCAGCATCCTCGATGTGTCCAGGGACAAACTGCAGAGTTATCTCCTGGGACCTAATGCACCTTCATGGCCACCACCAATGTGTGTCCTGCAGAGTTCTCATGTTTAGTATTTTCCTGTACATAGAAATGTAGAGATGTTTGCGATAGAAGCCATAAGTAATGATATGGACAGTGGCAAAAAATATCAGAGGCTTTGTACAAGAGAGGTGTTATAGGATCTTTACCCTGGGGTTCTTAACCCCAAGGGTTTGAATGAAGAGATAAACCTTCACTCTGGGGTGTGACTATGTCACATCAGGGTTTGGGTACTTCGTCCCACAACGTTTTGTGCGGTCCGTTCTACAGTGGTCATATGGTGGACTGCATGCGACCAGTGCATTTGCTATATTAGCCCTATCGACCTTGCATCACTCCAATATCCATGCGCCCACAGTAGATACAGTGTGAAGTTATATGCCTATGGAACATAGACATTCCCAGAATCCCATTAGGTTTTGTGTGTCATCTGTATGGCCATGAACACATGCGCGAATGAACGTTTGGGTGACACCGCGCATGTTCAGTGACACACGGGTGGGTGAACATCATCCTGTATCCAAGGGTGGGCATCTAGGGACAACCCTGCAGAAACAACTAGATCCATTGCGGTACTTCAGTCTATAAGTGATAGGCAATAGGTGAGCTAATATTGATGAACATTGGGCCAATTGAGGAAATATGTACAACCTAGAGCTATGACTCAGCCTGGTCCCATATTGTACTATTTTTGTTGGTGTATTCCCTCATATTTAGGGCCTTACTAGTTGGGGAGCACAACGCTTTGCCTGTTACACTAAGCCCCCTCCGGTCCTGGACTGTGGGGAGTTTGGTGAACCATGCCAACATTCCTCCGCCTGTGTGTGTGGTGGGCTCGGGCGGCCATCTGGGACGCTCTGAGATGCCCGTTGGCCTTTGGGGCCGTCACTCTTGATGTGAGGCGTCTTTGGATGGAACCGGAAATGACGCCGCGGTGCACCCAGGAGGTGACATGTGGGGCAATGGAACGCAGGGCCGTCCATCCTTCCGGGTGTACGAGCCAGGCTTGCGTTCCAAGCCTGCATGATGTGGGGCGCTGATGGCTGCATACGCAGACCAACTGAGCATTCCTCCTCTTGGGGGGAATGGAGCATCAACCTCTACAGTCCATGATTGAAAAAGGTGGGAGTATATGGTAATCTGTGTATTCATGTATCTAGAATACATTGTGGGGATATGGGCACACATTGCCATTTTACATTCCAGTTTATGTGCATAAATTCCCATAGCCAAATTTAAGGCTTTGCATGAATCTGGGGTATTATGGTTGTCTGCTGATTCAGTCAATGATTTTCAATATCATTCTTTTTATGTCTGTTTAGATTTTTAGTTTTCTAGTGTCCTTTTTTTTTTTTTTTTTTTTTTTATTATTTATTTTTATCTATTATTTTTTTATCATTTTATCTTTGTTGCTACTACCATCATCATTTGCAATTGTTTTATGGCCGTTTTTTACATAAATAGATGACAGATTGCACTGTGGGTTCCCCTATTGCGTGGGTACAATAAACCTTCAGCACACAAACCCCATCCCAGTGACCCACACTCCTGACCTTTGCTCCCTGTGGGGCGGGGCAGAGCACTGTGGGTGGTGCAGATCGGCTATATAACACTTTGGGAATTGGTGATGGGTCAGTAATACTTTTGGCTCTGAAGAAGAAGGTTTTCCCTCGAAACACGTCAGCCAGGCATATGCGGGCGTCATCACGTCATCCAGCACCATAGGAGTATCCTGGCAGTCCTGGAGTTGATAGGTCCCAATTTCTTACATGCATGCAAATATCATGTGTTTGTGAGTACAATGTATGCTACCTCTTTGGATTTTGATTAACTTTTTAAGTGGTAATGCACGAGGTTGGTGCGCCCTTCTCTTGTTGTTGTTTTTCAGTGTATTTGGATAGCCTTGGTCCTGAGGGGGCAGCAAGACCGTAGGTGGTGTTTACAAAGACCATTAAGACCACTCACCTTCTCGCATACCACTTGAGCGCAGGAGAGATACTGTTTTGGAATATTCTCCAGTACTGCCTGACCTTCATGGCAGCACCAAACTCCCTGATGATAATGTCCAGAGGTAGTACAAGGAGATCCTTCACTATGGACTGGTCCTCTGGGATTTAAGGGATATAGGCAAACATAAGCAGCTATGGGGACAAAGAAGGGAAGCAGAATTAAGGGAAGAATTATTAAAATTTCAGTTTTCCATTTCAGCCTGTAACAATGCTTTTCCAAAATTGTCACATGCATTGACTTATCTGACTGTTGTAACCATTGTGCCTCTTCCAGCGATGCCTTGTCTACACTCAAAGCTGAAACAGAGATGTTCGAGAAGTTCTACAAGCGGCTGGACCCCAAGGACCTGTCACCGGTGGCGGTCTCCGAGGTCGGAGTATCCACCTTAGACTTTAACCAGGTCAGATGTGAGCACACATGGAGGTTTGGAGATGCTATGGGTCTTCAAACTTTCAAAACAAAGGGACAGTTTAGTGTCCTTTAGACTTTAGAGGGACCGGACTGTGACCACTGGATATTGAAAATGTCCTGGCCTCGTTGGTGTCAGTGAGAGGAATAGCGCCCCATCTTTGGTGTCAATGGGAGAAATAGTGCCCCATCTTTGGTGTTTGTGGGAGGAATAGTGCCCCATAATTGATGTCAGTGGGAGGAATAGTGCCCCATCGTTGGTGTCAGTCGGAGGAATAGTGTCCCATCTTTGTCGTCAGTGGGATAATAGTGCCCCATCTTTGTTGTCAGTGGGATAATAGTGCCCCATCTTTGTCCTCAGTGGGATAATAGTGCCCCATCTTTGCCATCAGTGGGATAATAGTGTCCCATCTTTGTCGTCAGTGGGATAATAGTGTCCCATCTTTGTCGTCAGTGGGATAATAGTGCCCCATCTTTGTCGTCAGTGGGATAATAGTGCCCCATCTTTGTCGTCAGTGGGATAATAGTGCCCCATCTTTGCCGTCAGTGGGATAATAGTGCCCCATTGTTGGCATCAGTGGGAGGAATAGTGCTCCATCGTTGGCATCAATGGGAGGAATCGTGTCCCATTGTTGGTGTCAGAGGGAGGAATATTGACCCATCATTGGTGTCAGTGGGAGGAAAGGTACCCTCAAAAGTGTCATCAATGAATAAAGCTTTGGAATTGTGGAGATCCTTGTTGTGCAAGTAACAAACATTTCATTCTCAGTGCCTCATGGGCCAGATAAAAGCCAGCAGAGGGTCACATTCTGTCACATTGAAACCCTTGGTCTAGAATAACTGATATATACAATATCCAGCCTTTACTCACTATTGTCCTTACTAAATACATTCAGTAGGCAAAAACTAAGAACATCCAATCAGAATTTACTTTACTGAAGTCAGTTCAGTACAGGATGAGTCCTGATAGTTCACTATGGGGACTGACCGATGCATTGTTAATGCCTCTATATGTTACTATAGATGTACTGTATGTAGGCTCAACATCCTTACCTGCCCTCTACAGAACAAGCACATATACAGGAAACACCGGGCGTAGTGCCCTCCTCATAGGAGCTAGAGGCCTAGACAAATCAATGCAATTTGAAGGGAGGACTTAGGGAAGAGCAGCTACTGGTCCTCATTTAATTTCCTCTGTTAGATGCGAAGCCGCCGCAGGTCAAAGTCTCGTAGTACGATCTCTGAGCGTTTGCTGAGTCTGAGTGTTGATCAAAAGCTGGAGCTGGTGACACGGGAAATGGAAGATTCCAAAGAGGAGGCACAGCAGGACGCCGAGAACACAGATCGGATCCTGCAGAGTTTCAAGGTGCGTCCTCTCGTGTTTGTCCATTTTCCTGTCTTCTATAAAGATTTTTATCATGTGAAGAGCTTCTCTATTCAGCTGTCAGACTCTCTCATGTTTAGTCCAGAAATGATCTCTTTCCTCCCTTATTAGGCCACAATGGAGGAAGCTGAGATTCGCAGTACGGAAATTAGGAAAGCCATGTACGAGTTTGAGCGAGACATCGGTAAGGCAGCTATAAGCAGGAAAAAAGGTGGAGGAGTTACCCCGGAAAAGGTTCTCCGTTACGTGGAGGAGAAGACGAAGGCAAGGGTAAGTCTCCCAGCTGGGGCTGGCGTAACTGGACCATGTTGTCCTCAATACTGATCTCCAGAAGTACTGGACATCTACATGGGGGGAAAAGATGAGGGTGAGGATAAGGTTTCCATGTGTATGATATTGTATCATGGTGGTGAACATGGCCGTGTTGTCCTCAGTACTAATCTCCTGAAGTACTGGACATCTACATGGAGGAAAAGACGAAGGCGAAGATAAGTCTTCCATGTGTATGATATTGTATGATGGTGGGGGTATTACAGCCCGGGCTACAGGAACCTCGTCCTTTTGTCTTCAAAACTGATTTTTAGAAGTACAGGCCATCTTCATGGAGGAAAAAATGAGGGCAAGCGTAACGCTTCCATGTGTACAACGCTGTATGATGGTGGGTGTATCACAGCTGGGGCTGGAGGAACATGGCCATGTTGTTCACAATACTGATTTCCAGAAGTACTGGACATCTACATGGATGAAAACACGAGGGCAAGGGTAAGTCTTCCATGTGTATGATTTTGCATCATGGTGGTGGTATCACAGCCAGAGCTAAAGAAATGTGGCCAATGGCCATGTTGTCTTCAATGCTGAGATCCAGAGGTACAAGACATCTACATGTAATAAAAGAAAAGGGTGAGGGTAAGTCTCCTATATGTACCATATTGTTTCATGGTGGGTGTATCACAGCTGGGGCAGAAGGGATGTGGCCATGTTGTCGTCAATGCTGATCTCAAGAAGTACAAGACATCTACATGGAGGAAAAGATGAAGGACAGGGTGAGTCTTCTGTGTGTACAATAACCTAGAATGGTGGGGTATCACACCTGGGGCTGGAAGAACATGGTAACCTTGTCCTCAGTACTAATCTTCAGAATATTTGGACATCTATATGGAGGAAAATATGAGGGCAAGGGTAAAGCTGTGTATACACCAGGAGATTTTTTTTTCGATTCCTGCACCTCCTCCTTCTTTCAGAGTATACTGATAAGCACTGCAGTGGCTGATCAAATGCTCCTTTTCTATCAGAACCATTTGACAGAAGCTGGTCTAAAGATCGGCTGCTGTTGAACAGAGAGGGGTGCATGTGGATCAAAATTTGTCCAGTGCCTGCTGAATCAGCCAAATTTCAATACATAAAAAAAGGGGAAAATTAACCGCGCTAAGCAAATGATATATGAAGCAGCAGCTTAAAGTGTGACATACACCCAAAAATAATAGTAAAAAACAAGCCGCGCTACTCAGTAATAAAGTGCTGTGCCCACACAATAACAAATATAATGAAAATCAAAAAAGTCCTTAAGTCTCTGAAAAAACTCCAAAGGAAATAAATAAAGTGTTCATAAGGTCCACTGGGTATGAGTGAACATCAACTAGTGGTACAAACTGCTTACCAAAGTGCCTCAAAAATTGTGCCCAATGCAGGGGTTTGAACACCAAGGATCTCCGGACGGATATCCTACAACCAGATCAGATTCCACTGTGTTTCAGGTCTTGTACCATAAGATGACTCAGCAGGCATTTAGACCACGCACATAGAAAAGAAAATGGTATAGGATCCCATAGCGTAAAACTGATATATGATAAACTTAATATATAATAGACGAGGAATATGTTCCCCTAAACCGTGAAAGTTAAGTGAAAAATTTTTTTCAGGTGTAATAACAACACCGAAAGTGCAGTGACCACCACCAAGTGTGCAATCTGCTTACCAGATAGATATATTCAAATCGCCAATAAAGTGTATAAGGACACCCAATTTTCACTGAAGGGCAATACCACCACCGATAGTACTATCTGCTTACCAGACAGAAAATACATTTTGGCCAATGAAGAGAGATGAAGAGTGATATAGATGGATACCACACTCCACACAGAAGCGGTGACCGTCACCCCAATCCACAAACTGCTTACCAGATGGATAATAAGGTAACGCCGAATGTAGGAATCAATCCACCAAGTTACATGTACTCCAAGGTTCCAACTCAAATTCCTCCAAATGAAGTAGAAATTGTATTTCACAGTGGAGGCATCAGTCACAGGGTCACATAAATAAAAATAAAATGCCCCATAGTGTAAAACTGTATACTTTAATAAAAAACAAAAGGAAAGCAACTTACAAACATCAAGTAAAGAACGCTCGGATCAGAATAATGGCAAGCCGCCGGCCAGTCGGCTCTTCCGCCCGTCCTCCGTCTCACTCTGGTGACGTCAACACGCCGCGACCGACGTACGTTTCGTCAGAAATGACGTTTCAATACATGTATACCCAGCTTTAGTTTCCCGTGTGTACAAAAATGAATCATGGTGGAAGAATCAAAGCCCGGGCTGGAGGAACATGGACATGTTCTCTCCAATGCTGAGCATAGCCACTCGAGTTATGGTGTGAGCATTGCAGTTTTCTGCTTAGTAATGTTCTTAAGCTTCTTTCTCATCTATGGGAGCACATGGAGAGCCAGGATTTTAGCAGAGTGTGGCCTTATAGGTTCCTATTCTTCTTCTTTCTTTGACAGGACAGCTTGGTAGACAAGTTACGACTGAAGAATGCTGCTTTGAAGATCCAGAAAAAGAAGCTGCAGATGCAACTGAAGCAGGTAAGACATGGGGACACTTTGTAGGGGGAGATGATATCCATCTCATTCCCTTCCTTTGAGTATGATACCCCCAGCACATATTATATTGAAACTGATATGCTGGCGGGTTCCTTAGTGGGGGTGTTTCTGGGGAATCTATTTTCTCCACAGCTGTCATGTTTGGCTCTGAAAAAATTGAAAAACGGGAGAAAATTTACAAAGCAGATATACATATATTGCTGGCGGCATCTCTTACATTAAGGTTTGTGTAGAAGACATATCAGACCCACCATCCAGTCCTTTACAATTCTGTCGGGTGACATTAAAGCTCTGTAAACCTCTTTCAGCCCATAATGACCTGAAGGCAGTCTGATCGAGTTCTGCGGATTAAACAGTCATCTGTTCTACAGCAAAAGACCCTAAGGTTTCCGTCATCCCGTCTATAACTGTATAATCACCGGGAGGTGCTTGCCTTATTGTTGAGAATAAACATGTGCAGAGCGGAAAAATGTGTTTAGTTTAGGATAGATTCATTATATTACTAATTTCTTTTCGTTGATTCCTTTTGGAATTCATTTAGTTTTGTTTATTAATTTTATAACGAATTCCAAACTTTTGGAACGTTTCAAATCCAGATCAGTCACAGAATTTATCGACCGTTTTGAATATTGTGTAAAGAATAGCTGGTTGTTAAGGAGCAGGCCATAAGGCCGGTCGCCGCATCCTTAACAACCAAGGACTCATCAGCTGTCAGTGGGATTCCCTGCTGACAGTTGAAACATAGACAAAAGAACGCTGGCAATGAAAAATGCAGAAAACAACAGCATGCCCCCCCCCCCCCCCTAATCTATATCAGGCCCTTATCGGAGCATGCAGCCCGGTACGCCAGGAAAAGGGGGGGCGAACGAGTGCCCCCTCCTGAACCATACCAGGCCACATGCCCTTAACACAGGGTGGGTGCTTTGTCCCCATGTTGATGGGGTCAAGGCTCTTTTCCCCACAACCCTGGCCTGGTGGTTGTAGGGGGTGACTTATCGTAATCTGAAAGCCCCCAGATCCAAGCCCCCCCCCCCCCCATGTGAATGAGTACATAGTACCCCTACATATTCACCAAAAAAATGTAAAAAGTAAATGAAAACCCAACAGTTTTTGACAAGTCCTTTATTAAAAAACAAAAAATAAATGTCCCCTGAAGTAGTTCCAACCTCAATAACAATGCCCGCTGCTACCGCCAACTTGAGGGAAAAAAAAAAAAAGGTCTGCACCCGACGAAGGCTTCCGCCGTCTGACAGCTCCGAAATATCTAAGGGGCAGGGTCACCCAATGACCCACCCCCCCACCCCTTGTGACGTCATCGACTGGGGCATGCAGAGTGGATGACCTCACAAGAGGCGGGGGTCACCCAATTACCTCATCGGGTTGCCTCCACCCCTTGGTTAAGGACTGTCAGGCGGCAGAGCTGTCAAACAGCGGGAGCCTTCGCCTGGTGCAGAACTTTTTTTTTTTTTTTCCTGGTCTGCAGTAGCGACGGGCATAATAATTGACGTTGGATTTACTTCAGGGAACATTTATTTTTTTGTAAGGACTTGTCAAAAAAGTTTTTATTTTTATTTACTTTTCACACTTTTTTGGTGAATGGGTAGGGCTATGTACCCCATACTCATTCACATGGGGGGGGGGGGGGCGGGATCTGAGGGCCCCTTGGTAAAGGGGACTTCCAGATTCCAATAAGTACTTCCCACAACCACAGGGCCAGGGTTGAGGGGAAGAGGCCCTTGTTCCCAACAACATGGGGACAAGGTGCACCCCCCATGCTGAGGGCGTGTGGCCTGATAAGCTTCAGGGAAGGGGGGACGCTAACTTGTCCCCCTCTTTCCTGGCCTGCCAGCCTGCATGCTCGGATATGGGTCTGATATGGATTTTGGGGGGGACCCCACGCCATTTAAAAAAAAAAACTTGGCATCGGATTCTCCTTAAAATTATGCCAGACCCAGAGGGCCTGGTATGGATTGCAGGGGGACCCCATGTTGTTTTTTTTTCTGCATTTTTCATTGCCAACATTCTTTTGTTTACATATATCTGTCAGCGGGAAAGCACTCTGACAGCTAATAAGTCATCGGTTGTTAAGGACGCAGCGGCCAGCCTGCTCCTTAACAACCAGCTATTCTTCACACAGAATTCAAATCGTTCGATCACTTTTCGACCAATCTGAATTTCAATGAAATTAGTTACTATTTCATTCGGAGAGTCGTATGCACCTGAATCTCAGAATAACCAAAAATTTGTCTGAATTGCACATGTCTAGTCGAAAAGAACTGTCAGTTATTGCCCCTGGGGCCAATCAGAATCTACAAATAAATCTGATCTTGCACAGTTGTACATGCTCCGCTCCTAGATTGAAATTAGTTCACTGCACACTGTGCACAATTCTCACAATGTGCATTAGAAGCTTCAGCAAGTCAGACAGAGCCCGCCGCATTTTCTGGCTGGAGGACAGTAAGCATCATCTAGGCCAGGGGTCTCCAAACTTTCTAAACAAAGGGCCAGTTTGCTTCAGGCTTTAGTCATCAGTGCTCTATCATTGGTTTTAATGGGAGGAATAATGCCTCCTTGTTGATATCATTGAGAAGATTATTGCCCCATTGATGGTATCAGCAGGGGGAATGGTGTTCTTTGTCTTGCCTGCATGGAGCCAGTGAATTTTATCTTCCATGTACATGCAAGAGCCAGGCTTACAGACTATATGTCACCAGGCAGTATGTGATCCTGGTGACTTTGGAGTCCGTTCACTGTAAATGTTCCAAGTCTTGTTGCTCACAGCTTATTAGATCTGCCAACACCTTGTGTTACAATGCAGAATCAGCCCTGAAATTGTACATCCTCTCTTTCAGAAGGAGGAGATGGGTGAAGTTCTGAATGAGGTGGATTTCCAGCAGCTGAAGATAGAAAATGCCCAATTTCTGGAGAGAATCGATGAGCGGAATCAGGATCTTCTCCGGTTGAAGCTGACTGCAGGAGAGACATTACAGGTTCTCAACTCCTACAAAGTGAGTGAGTGCTCAGAGGAGATCCTGGGAAGTCACGTGATGAGATGGGTCTCTGATGGTCTTGTGTTTCCTGCCAATATGTAAAGATCCAGAAAGAAGTCCTACATGTCACATGTGAGGTCTGTTCATTTCCATATTGGCTTTTCCTTTTACAGAAGAAGCTTCACCACACCACAGCAGAGTCCACTTATCTAAGTAAAGAGATCTCTGTCAGGAATGACATGCTGCAACGGATCGAACAGGAAACACAGCAAGTGGAGCAGGTACATCAAGGGAGAGTGTGAGAGTTCCCGTCGCCATTGTGGGTAGTGAAAAGTGTTCGGCTGCCATGATTTGAAGGGATTGTTCAGGGTCATGGTGAATTAAAGGGACAGCTGTTGGTCTTCAAAGACTTTAGTTGCGGAACGGTAAAGTGGTTGTAAACCTAAGACATGAAATATAAACAAAGCATATCCCGCTATAATGTGTACTTGTCCCAATTAAGAGCACTAAGTGTCATTTCTGTCTGCCCATTTCTTTCTCTGCTATCAGCATGAATCACTTTCTGACAAGTTTTCCTGACACAAAGAGAAAAATGGTGACAAGGGAGGGACCTCCAGCAGATTGACAACCTCAGTTCAGTCCCTGTGAGCTGCGTGAAGGGGGTCTGTTTTTCCTTCCAATCAGCTCTCAAAGCTCCCCTCGCTAAGCTCTGCAGAGTGTGACTTCAGCTCCCCGCTCCCTTTTTTTTTTTAAAGTCTCATGCAAGCTTATAAATTCAGCACTTTGAATAGATGTAGAGAAGACTGCAGATGGACAGGTACAACTTATGTAGGAGGATCTGTTTAATCTCTGTGTATCACCTGAGGATAGTCCCTTCACTGAGTTTATGTAAGGGTTTACAACCACTTTAAGGTGCTAGAAGCTCTCATATCTGCAGGAATGGGCCATTGACATAAGGGATTAGAGGGTCAGCAGTTGGTCTTCAGAGACTGCAGCTGAAGAATGTTCTGGGTTGGGTTGAAGGAGTATTCATATCTACAGGAATGGACGGGTGTCATAGTGGATTAGAGGGACAGCATTTGGTCTTCAGAGAGGCTTCAGTTGATGGAATGTTCTGGGTTTGGTTATAGAAGTTCTCATATATGCGGGAACAAGCCGGTGTCATAGTGGATTAGAGGAGCAGCAGTTAGCCATTGGAGAGACCTCAATGGAGGAATGTTTTGGGTTGGGTTATAAAAATTCTCCACTAGGCAGGAATGGGCTGGTGCCATAGCGGATTAGAGGGGCAGCAGTTGGCCATCGGGGAGACTTCAGCTGAGGAATGTACTGCTTTGGGTTGCAGAAGTTCTCCTCTATACAGTAACAAACCGGTATCATGGCAGATTAGAGGGGCAGTATTTGGTCATCCGAGAGGCTTCAGTTGAAGTAAGGTTCTGGGGTGGGTTATAAAGGTTTTCCTCTATGAAGACGCAGAATGGTGTCACAGTAGATTAGTGGGGCGACAGTTGGTCATCAGGGAGACTTCACTGTCCTGGGTTGGGTTACAGATGTTCTCCTCTAGGCTCTATGAGAGTACAGGCTGTTGTCAACATTGATTTCTTGGTCACCAGGGAGACTTCAATTGAGGAATGGTTTGGGGTTATAAATGTTCTCCACTATACAGAAATGGGCCTATGATACAGTAGATAATAGGGGCAGCAGATGGTCATCATAGAAACTTCAGTTGAGGAATATTCTGGGTTGGATTTTAGAAGTTTTCACATCTACAGGATCGGCTGTGGCACGGTGGATTAGAGGGACAGCTGTTGGTCAGTTGGTCATCAGTGTCTTGCTTACCCCTAACACAGGTGGTCAGACACTATAGCTAGCTTCTGTGTTCTTCATCTATAACAGCCCCCTTTCCCATAAGGCAAGCAGACCTACCTGTACTCGGTTGCCTCCAGGCCTTATACACAATGCTATAGTAGTGCCTGGCCACCATGCTGGGGCAGGCGTGAACCGAGCAAAGCAAACGAGTACTTGCGGTTGGCAGACAGGTAGAGTAGTTCAATGGCAGTCCAGGTACAAGGCAGGCACGCTACAGAAAAGTCTGGGTTAATCCGTAGTCAAATGGCAGGCAAAGTTTAGAGAATAGTCGATATCCGATCCAAGATCATAAATAGGGAAATCCAAACAGCAGAGCAGACAGACAGAGAGCTTGCACGTATTACACATGCTATCACATGCATGAGACTGAAGGCTTGGCTGGCTTAAATCAGGTTTGGGCTCCACCCAGAGACTGGTCACTTGAATAACCTTGCAGGAGGACAGACAAAGATGCGTCAAAGCCAAAACCAGGATGCTAGAATGAGACAAGTGGCAGTCAAAGAAAAGCGTTTACACACTCCTGACATTTAGGGACTTCAGTTGAGGAATGTTCTGGGTTGGGTTATAAAAGTTTCCCTCTGTGCAGAAAAAGGCCAGTATCACAGTGGATTAGAGGGTCAGAAGTTGGTTGTCAGAGAGGCTTCAGTTGAAGGAAGGTTCTGGAGTTATAAATGTTCTCCTCTATGAAAGAATGGGCTGATGTCACAGTGGATTAAAGTGTCAGCAGTGGGTCATCAGAGAGATTAAGTCGAGGAATGTGTGGGGGTTATAGAGGTTTTCATTTCTGCACACCTGTCTGCAGGAGCGGGCCAAGGCTGAAAGTCTGAATAAGAAGCTTAGGAAACAGCTGAGTGACTATCGTGTCCCGGATGTCCTGAACTACGTCCATGAGAAGATGGAACAGGAGGAGCTTGAGAAAAGTATCCGAGCTTGGCAGAGGAAGGTGGAGATTGCTGAGGTAATTGAGTATGGTGAATAGAAACCTACCTGTGACAGGTAACTCACCAAGACCTGTATGAGTGATATAATAAGTTTCATATGTCATGCTGGTGTGTAAGGCCTGAACCTGAGCGCACACACTATTTCAGATAACAAGTACTAAACATGTCTGTGTCTGATATTTCAGCTCTCTCTGAAGACGCAGCGCCGGTCCTGGGAGCAGCTGAAGGCAGCCAATGTGATGTAGAGTCGTTTCTGGCCTGGCTGGGGACATGCCGCCTAGTGTTGACCTATGGGCCAACTGAGGACAAGTTATGATCCAAATAAATGCTTTGTCACCCTATGAGTATCCTGTGTGTTCTTCTATAATTATCACTGCTGAGTGTGTCAAGTATTGTGACCAATATACAGAAAAAAAAGTTTTTCATGTAACAAAGTGAGCTTACAGCAGGAGAGACACTGCACACTGTCTTAAGCCCCGTACACACGATAAGAAATTCGGCCGGGAAATTTCGTCCGACGACCGATCTGACGATTTTCGGCTTGTTAGTACGGTGCTTTCGACAGCCGACTCCGACTTTTCAGCTGACAAAATCCTGATGTGCAGGCATTAAAATTTTTGTCCTCCGTCAACACACGTCCGATTTTTGTATCATTAGCACAGATTTCGACGGGGAAAAATCTTATGAGCAAGACTAGGCATGCTCAGAGATGAAAAAACACATAGAAAGCAATCCAACACATAACATCACTTCTGAAATAGAATTCTGTCGTACGGGAAAATTCGTGTGCAGTCTAGGCACATTCCAACCAACAGACACGCACTCTGGACAAAAGACGGACAACCGGTCGGTAGAAATTTGTTGCGTGTGTACGAGGCTATAGTATTTCTCTGAGTTGGTGGAGCAGTGCTTGGGCAAGGTCCTTGCCACCTAAGGGAAAAAGGCCCCCACCCTCATGTGCTGTAAACTTCTTCAACTGTATAGGTTGCCGGTCCTGCCCTTCTTGTGCCCCTTCCCCTTCCAACCCTGTCCTGGAGGTATCATCAAGTAAGCTGATGGAGGTGAAACCATCCTGGAAAATTCTATTGGTGATTTATGGTGTAAAAGACAATGGGATTGATGTACTAAAGAGTGCAAAATCAGGTGCAGCTGTGAATGGTAGCCAATCAGCTTGTACCTTCAGCTTGTTCAATTAGGGCTCTTTCACACAGGATGTCCGTCGGACAGACTCTGTTTTTCTCAGCGGGGGATTGATCCGCCGATCCCCCGCTGAGCAGGAGAATGACCGCTGTTCTCCGCACTGTGTGCGGAGACACAGCTGTCAGAGCCCCATACATCTCTATGGGGGAATCGGATGGAAACGGACCGTCGGTCTGTTCTCATCCGATCCGATCCGCTAGACGGATGGAAAATAGGGTTTCCATCCGTCCAGATTTGACGGATCGGGTGTCAGTGGACATGTCTCCGCTGACATCCGATGCCCCATAGAGATGCATAGGGGGAATGTTCAGATCCGCCAAAAAAACGGACAGGCGGATCTGAACGGTCCGCCTGTGTGAAAGGGGCCTTAAGCTTTGACAATAAAACCTGAAAGCTAATTGGTTTCTGTGCACAATTGCACCAGATTTTGCACTTTCCAGTTTCAGTAAATCAACCCAAATGTGTCTAGTAGTTGGTGACATCCTTCTGGACTTTTTCTGTAATGTTGTATAAATATCTTCTCCAAGCCACATCTTCAGTTCTAATGAGGGTGTTTTCACACTAACACTTTTGGTGTGCACCCGGGTTCGATTGACGTCAGAATTCGGTTCTTTTTGATGATGTGAACACCGTCTTTGAACTCGGGTGCGCACCCGCGAACCGTACCCGAGTCTACTTAAAAAGTGTGGTCTGGGGTACGGTTCATGTGAACTCCATTATGGTTCGCTTCTGATGAGAACGCAATCGTACCAAAGCAAGCAATTCTATCCATTTTGGCACCTTCTCGTTTACAGTGGTTGCCAAGCAACATGAGTACGCGCCGGCTGTAGCTTGAGTACAAGTGTACCACGTGGTACAAGTGTACCACGGTTCGGATACAAAAATCAAATGTGAACACAGTCCATCCAGCAATTGAACTCTGGTTCGGACCAGGCAATCGCACCAAGTGTGAAAACACCCTGAGTGTCAAGAACATACCCCAACATTAATACCCACACAGTTACCATCGATATTTTCCTCCAATCACCATGGAATGTGTCAAGGCAGATGTTGATTTCCAAGAACAGGGTGGAAGCTGTGCACATTGAGGAACTCCCCTGTTCTAGTTCCAACATCCAATCCTTGGTGTTATGAAGTCTGCATGGGTGGTAATCCTTCTAGTCACAGAGTTGAAGGTGTAAAGAGTTGTCAGGTCTCTGGGATGGAGGTGGTAAAACAGCATTATATGTGAAGACAGATGGTGTTGGAGGCCCCCACCCCTGTTCAATGATGGTGGTGTACTGTTCAATAGGGATGATCGAACGGTTCGGGTCGACCGTCGGTTCGACCAGAACATTGGCTGTTCGAGGTTTGGCCGAATTCCAAACTTTTTGCTGAAAAAGTTCGGAATTCGGCAACCAGAACCGACCAAAATGCAATGGGACAGGAAATGGGCTTTAAAAGCCTGTGATTGGACCAGAACCATCAGTAAAAGCCAATTGAGGGGGCAGGAGAATGCTAGGAATGTAATTGGAGTGACTAGGGGGTCCAGAGGCCAATCATTAGTGAATACGCCCCCCAGTATATAAGATAGCCCCTGCCAAATTCCTAGCATTGTAATACAGGGACGTGGAAGAGAGTGGAAGCAGTTCTGTTACTTCTGCTTCAAAGTGTCCTTTAGCAATTATTAGTGTGAGGAAAGGGATATCTAGTGTAGTTAGGGTACTATTTTCCACTATAGTTAGATTTAATAATCTAGTTTCTGTAGGGAAAGTGTTAAGTGTAAGGGGACCGTAGTGTAGTGTAGGGTAGGGTTAACTGACTCTGACTGCTAGGGCAGGGTGACAAAACCCTTCCATGTCAGGGTGACCGCCATAGAGAAAAGATCGTTTCTCTTAGGTCACTTATAGAACAGCGATATTGCTTCGCCCCTGTCACCCTGCTTTTTGCTGCAGGCGTTTATAGGGCTTTTTTGAGGACATGTTTGGAGTCAGGCATGACATCTGAACTTCTGTGTAGGAGTATATACACACACACACATGTATGTATATATACACATATATAGGTGTGAAAGTAGCAGAAACCTATGCTTGCGCTAATGAAATAATTAACACCCATATGGCTTCTCTGCTATAACACCTATATGTGTGTATGTGTATAAATACATATAAGTGTGTGTGTATATATACCCCTATACAGAATTTTAGATGTTTTGCCTGCCTCCAAAGACCCCAAAAAAATGCCCCAAAAAAATGCCTGCTGCAAAAACACACCTGGGCATTTTTTTGGGCATTTTTTGGGCGTCTTTGGAGGCAGGCATAACATCTGTACTTCTGTGTAGAGGTATATATATATATATATATATATACACACACACACATGTATGTATATATACACATACATAGGTGTGAAAGTAGCAGAAACCTATGCTTGTGCTAATTATATAATTAACACCCATATGGCTTCTCTGCTATAACACCTATATGTGTGTATGTGTATAAATACATATAAGTGTGTGTGTATATATACCCCTATACAGAAGTTCAGATGTTTTGCCTGCCTCCAAAGACCCACAAAAAATGCCCAAAAAAAAAACACCTGCAACAACACACCTGGGTATTTTTTTTTGGCACAGGCATTTTTTTGGGCATTTTTTGTGGGTCTTTGGAGGCAGGCAAAACATCTGAAATTCTGTATAGGGGTGTATATATACACACACACTTATATGTATTTATACATATACACATATATAGGTGTGATAGGAGCGGAGTTCGGTTGTTCTGGTTGAACCGAACTTTTGAAAAGTTCGATCATCCCTACTGTTCAACCCAGTGTGATGCAGATGACCTCTTTCACACTTCTTGTAAACCAGTTCTCCTCTCTATCCTTGGAGGAATGTCTGTTTCTGCTAAGTCCTGACCTGTAGGATATGTCCTACGTTGGCCCATTCATTTGTGGAGAGGTTGTCTTGACCCTGCAATGGACAGGTCTTTGTATTCCTCACCACCCTGCACTGCATATACCAAGTCACTGACCTTGTGTTTGGGTGTTGGGTTTTTGGGATGTACAGTGTTTGGTGTATCTTCCTGACATTAGAACTGAGGAATATTAGAATCATCTTCAACATTACAGAACAAGTCCAGTTGAATGTGACTAACTACTACTAGATCTACCATGACTGATATACACTATATTGTCAAAAAATATTGGGACGCCTGCCTTTACATGCAAATTTAATGGCATCCCAGTCTTAGTCCATAGGGTTCAATATTGAGTTGGCCCACCCTTTGCAGCTATAACAGCTTCAACTCTTCTGGGAAGGCTGTCCACAAGGTTTAGGAGTGTGTCTAGGGGAATGTTTGACCATTCTTCTAGAAGCGCATTTGTGAGGTCAAGCACTGATGTTGGACGAGAAGGCCTGGCTCACAGTCTTTGCTCTAATTCATCCCAAATGTGTTCTATCGGGCTGAGGTCAGGACTCTGTGCAGGCCAGTCAAGTTCCTCCACCCCACTTGCTCATTCATGTCTTCATGGATCTAGCTTTGTGCAGGAAATCCTGACACATGACCCTGCATTTGACAGTCCATAATAATATTAATAGAAGGAGATCCTAACCCATCACCTACAGCATACTAAATACATCAAACAAAAACCACATCGCTCAGAACAGTGGAAACATCAGGTGAATGGAAACGTCCATCAGGTGCACAGGCTGTGATGATCTCTCCAAACACCATGGGATACAATATCAAGCAAAAGAACAGCTGGCAACTCTGTAAATCTTCCAATTCTTTATTGTCACGCCTCAGTGAGTAAAAAGACACGGTTGCTTACGCGTTTGGGCGATGAACCTTGTTTACAGCACACACAACTTATGAAGGCTCATCGCCGAAACGCGTAAACCACCTTGTCTTTTCACTCACTGAGGCGTGACAATAAAGAATTGGAAGATTTAGAGTTTCCGGCTGTCCTTTTGCTTGATACTAAATACAATAGATACTGAATACAATAATAATAATAGAGGGAGACAAGAATGATAACAATAATAATATTAGAAGCAGATAATAATAGTGATGATAATAATAGAAGGACATAATAATAGTGATGATAATAATTATAGAATGATATAAAATTAGTGATGATGATAATAATAATAATAGAAGGAGATGACACACAACATTCTTCACGATCACACACACACAGTCACACTCTATGGTGCACACACGTACAGCGGCGGTTGTAGTAGCAGCGCAGCGTCCAACAGGTGGCGCCCGCTAGCTGCCTCTCTGCAACAAGCCCTACCTTTGGCTGTAACTGAGAGTATGTTCCGCCACCTGACTGTGGCTGAGAGGGAGGCCCCGCCCCGGTCTCCATGGAGACGCGAAAGGCGGGAGATTCGCCCGACCGCTCAGTCGTGCGATGTGGGAGTCGTACCGTGCGGTGGAGGCCGGGTTGGGCCGGGAGGAGAATTTTCTGTCCCTGGAAGATGTTCTCATGTCTCAGGAGAAGCTGCCGTGCCGGCTGGAGAGCGGCCTGGCCCGCCTGGGCTTTCTCGACAAAGGAGGGGACACGGAGCATATCCCTGAGGTCAGACACCCCGATATTACCTCACACACAGGGGACCCCGCCATTGTCTGTACTCTAACATTGACTGCTTGTCACCCCCCCACTGTGTGTCCCCTCCCGTCATCTGTCACCCCACAGTGCCCCCCCCCGTCATCTCCCCCCCCCAATCTGTTCCCCCTCTCATCTCCTCCCCACTGTCTCTCTCCCCCCCCTCCTCCCGCTGTCCGTCTCTCTCCCCCTCCTGCAGTTCCGTCTCTCCCCCCTCCTCCCGCCGTCCGTCTCTCTCCCCCCTCCTCCCGCCGTCCGTCTCTCTCCCCCCTCCTCCCGCCGTCCGTCTCTCTCCCCCCCCTCCTCCCGCCATCCGTCTCCCCCTCCTCCCTTCGTCCGTCTCCCCCTCCTCCCTTCGTCCGTCTCCCCCTCCTCCCTTCGTCCGTCTCCCCCCTCCTCCTCCCGTCTCCCCCTCCCCCCTCCTCCCTCCTCCCTCCTCCTCCCGTCTCCCCCTCCTCCTCCCGTCGTCCGTCTCCCCCCGTCGTCTGTCTCCCCCTCCCCCCTCCTCCTCCCGTCGTCTGTCTCCCCCTCCCCCCTCCTCCTCCCGTCGTCTGTCTCCCCCTCCCCCCTCCTCCTCCCGTCCGTCTCTCCCCCCCCCCTCCTCCTCCCGTCGTCCGTCTCTTACCCCCCTCCTCCTCCCGTCGTCCGTCTCTTTCCCCCCTCCTCCTCCCGTCGTCCGTCTTTCCCCCCCCCTCCTCCTCCCGTCGTCCGTCTCTTCCCCCCCTCCTCCTCCCGTCGTCCGTCTCTTCCCCCCCTCCTGCAGTTCCGTCTCTCCCCCCCCTCCCGCCGTCCGTCTCTCTCCCCCCTCCTCCCGCCGTCCGTCTCTCTCCCCCCTCCTCCCGCCGTCCGTCTCTCCCCCCCTCCTCCCGCCGTCCGTCTCTCTCCCCCCCCCCCCCCTCCTCCCGCCGTCCGCCCCCCCCCCCTCCCTTCGTCCGTCTCCCCCTCCTCCCTTCGTCCGTCTCCCCCTCCTCCCTTCGTCCGTCTCCCCCTCCTCCCTTCGTCCGTCTCCCCCTCCTCCCTTCGTCCGTCTCCCCCCTCCTCCTCCCGTCTCCCCCTCCCCCCTCCTCCCTCCTCCCTCCTCCTCCCGTCTCCCCCTCCTCCTCCCGTCGTCCGTCTCCCCCCGTCGTCTGTCTCCCCCTCCCCCCTCCTCCTCCCGTCGTCTGTCTCCCCCTCCCCCCTCCTCCTCCCGTCGTCTGTCTCCCCCTCCCCCCTCCTCCTCCCGTCGTCTGTCTCCCCCTCCCCCCTCCTCCTCCCGTCGTCTGTCTCCCCCTCCCCCCTCCTCCTCCCGTCGTCTGTCTCCCCCTCCCCCCTCCTCCTCCCGTCCGTCTCTCCCCCCCCCTCCTCCTCCCGTCGTCCGTCTCTTACCCCCCTCCTCCTCCCGTCGTCCGTCTCTTTCCCCCCCTCCTCCTCCCGTCGTCCGTCTTTCCCCCCCCTCCTCCTCCCGTCGTCCATCTCTTCCCCCCCCTCCTCCTCCCGTCGTCCGTCTCTTCCCCCCCTCCTCCTCCCGTCGTCCGTCTCCCCCCTCCTCCCGTCGTCCGTCTCTCCCCCCCCCTCCTCCTCCCGTCGTCCGTCTCTCCCCCCCCCCCCCTCCTCCTCCCGTCGTCCGTCTCTCCCCCCCCCCCTCCTCCTCCCCCGTCGTCCGTCTCTTCCCTCCTCCTCCTTCCTCCCCTCCTTCTTTCTTCTTTCTTCCTCTTTCGTCCCCCCTCCTCCTCCCGTCGTCCGTCTCTTCCCCCCTCCCCCTCCTCCTCCTCCCGTCGTCCGTCTCCCCCCCTCCTGCTGCCGTCTCTTCTCTCCCCCCCCCACCCCCCTGTCATCCGTAACCCCCCCCCTCCCTCCTACCGTCGTTCCTCCGTCTCTCGTCGTCTGCCCCCCCCCCCACTGTGTGCGCCCCCTCCGTTCGTCCGTCCCTCTCCTGTTGTCTGTCAACCCCATGTCCCCCCCTCCGACCGTTGTCTACTAAAATAATTGTATTTCCATATTCTGTGTACTGTGGTCAGATAAAGTGAATGCAGGAGCCAGAGCTTAGTTGGCTTTGGCAATACAATTTGGAAGCAGATTGGTTTCTATGCAGAAGTGACCAGTCACTGGTGATTGGTTACATTGTGTCCATGTCCCCCAGTCACTGGTGATTGGTTACATTGTGTCCATGTCCCCCAGTCACTGGTGATTGGTTACATTGTGTCCATGTCCCCCAGTCACTGGTGATTGGTTACATTGTGTCCATGTCCCCCAGTCACTGGTGATTGGTTACATTGTGTCCATGTCCCCCAGTCACTGGTGATTGGTTACATTGTGTCCATGTCCCCCAGTCACTGGTGATTGGTTACATTGTGTCCATGTCCCCCAGTCACTGGTGATTGGTTACATTGTGTCCATGTCCCCCAGTCACTGGTGATTGGTTACATTGTGTCCATGTCCCCCAGTCACTGGTGATTGGTTACATTGTGTCCATGTCCCCCAGTCACTGGTGATTGGTTACATTGTGTCCATGTCCCCCAGTCACTGGTGATTGGTTACATTGTGTCCATGTCCCCCAGTCACTGGTGATTGGTTACATTGTGTCCATGTCCCCCAGTCACTGGTGATTGGTTACATTGTGTCCATGTCCCCCAGTCACTGGTGATTGGTTACATTGTGTCCATGTCCCCCAGTCACTGGTGATTGGTTACATTGTGTCCATGTCCCCCAGTCACTGGTGATTGGTTACATTGTGTCCATGTTTCCTAGTCACTGGTGATTGGTTACATTGTGTCCATGTTTCCTAGTCAGAGAAATGCTCTCACTGATGATTGGTTACATTGTATCTATGTTCTAGAACATGCCATCTTTTTCTCCCATCCCAGGGCAGTAAAATGGAGCTCCCCCTGTGGCTGGTGAAGGGACTGTATGACAACAAGCGGCGAATCATCTCTGTGGAATTGCCAAAGATCTACCGAGAGGGCTGGCGCACGGTGTTCAGTGCCGATGCCAATGTGGTGGACCTCCACAAGATGGGGCCACATTACTACAGCTTCGGCTCACAGCTCCTCAACTTCGATAGTCCGGAGAACACAGAGATAGCACAGACACTGCTACAGGTAATGTCACCACTCCTGCTGATAATCACTGTCCACACTACAACTCGGAGGAAGAACATTGGTCAGGTGTGATTGTATCCGGTGTACACACTGCACCCACAGAGAGGATAACCAGTCCACACGGCACCCACAGAGAGGATAACCAGTCAGGTGTACACACAGCACCCACAGAGAGGATAACCAGTCAGGTGTACACACAGCACCCACAGAGAGGATAACCAGTTGGGTGTACACACGGGACCCAAAGAGAGGATAACCAGTCAGGTGTACACACGGCACCCACACAGAGGATAACCAGGGAGGTGTACACACGGCACCCACAGAGAGGATAACAAGTCAGGTTTATAAACGGCACCCACAGAGAGGATAACCAGTTGGGTGTACACACGGCACCCACAGAGAGGATAACCAGTTGGGTGTACACACGGCACCCACAGAGAGGATAACCAGTTGGGTGTACACACGGCACCCACAGAGAGGATAACCAGTCGGGGGTGTACACACGGCACATAGGGACAGGAATACAGATGTCCTGCACTGTGACCCAGGGAGAGGATAGCCGGTCACCTTCTGCAACCCAGAAAGATCATAACCAGGGATTGGATATCTAATCAAGTGTACCACACTACAACCCTTGGAGAGGATAGCCATTTAGCTGTACCATGCTGTGACCCAGAGTCAAGCTATCCATCTAGCAACCAAGGGAGATGATCAGGAGTAGTGGCCTGAAGACCAGATAACCAGGTAGTACCACACTGTGCCCCAGACTGAGCGAGTAACTGCTAAGCAACCCAGAGAGAGGACAATCAGCCAGATGTACTGCACTGTTTCTCAGATACAAGATACCTGGTTTGGTGTAGTGTACTGCAGTCCATATACAGCAGGGATATGCAAACTGTGGCCCTCCAGATGTTGCAGAACTACAAGTCCCATGAGGCATACCAAGACTCTGACAGCCACAAGCAGGACACGCAGAGGCATGATGGGACTTGTAGTTTTAGAAACAGCTGGAAGGCCACAGTTTGCATATCCCTGCTATACAGGATAATAAAGGGGATACGACACATTGGATTTATGTGAGAAGGCAGCAAATGACCAAAGAGGGAAGAATTGCAGGGAATTGATTGATGGGGAGCACAAATAGTCAATTGTCTTAACCACTTCCATACCGGGCCTATTCTGGCACTCCTGTCCTACATGTAAAAATCATCTTTTTTTTTTTGTTAGAAAATTACACTGAACCCCCAAACATTATATATGTTTTTTAACAGAGACCCTAGAGAATAAATGGAGGTTGTTGCAACTTTTTATGTCACATGGTATTTGCGCAGCAATTTTTTAAACGTGTTTTTTTATTTTTTTTTTATTTTGGGGGGGGGGGGGGGTCGTCAACCGTTTCATGAATTAAAAAAAAAAAAACACTAAAGTTATCCCAAACTTTTTATTTTTTTTTTAATGTGAAAGATGATGTTGTGCTGAATAAACAGATACCTAACATGTCATGCTCTAAAATTGGGCACACTCGTGGAATGGCGCCAAACTCCGGTACCTAAAATTTTTTACAGGTTACCAGTTTAGAGTTACAGAGGAGATCTTATTAGAATTATTGCTCTCGCTCTAATGTTTGCGGTGATGCCTCAAATGTGTGGTTTGAACACCGTTTACATATGCGGGCACAAGATATGTATGCGCTCACTTCTGCATGCAGAAACGGGACGCAAAAAAAATTGTTTATTATGTATTTTACTTTTTTTTTTATTTTGACACTTTCCCTTTGCATTTGTTTTTGATCACTTTTATTCCTATTACAAGGAAGGTAATTATCCCTTGTAATAGGAATAGGGCATGACAGGTCCTCTTTTTTGAGAGATGTGGGGGTCTAGAAGTCCCCACATCTCTCCTCTAGGCTGGAAAGTCTGCGATCCAAAAAAAAAAACCTATCTCAGGCTCTCCAGCCGAATACACAGCAGTGTTTACAACTGCTGGGGCCAGACATGATGTCATAACGTCGCGCCTGGCCTCAGGGTCATAGAGATGACCAGGGACCATCTGGTCCTCAGTCAGCTCTATGATAATCTTGCGCCGCCGGCAGATTCCTTCTCTGGCTCGCTGATCGCACAGGTGAGCTGGCAGGAGCATCGGGGGGGGGGGGGGGGGGAGGATGTCCCTTCCTGCCGCCTGTAAAAACAATTAAGTAGCTAAACAGCCGCTATGATTGTTTTTACGTGACAGGGAATCTTCGGCTGAAAAATGAAGATGGCTGCAGGCATCATTCAGATTTAACAACTTAAACTCCAGGACGTCATATGTTGTCCACCTAAGTAGTGATTAAAGTGAGCCTTTACTGTTTGGGGACACTATAATGTTTGAGTATGTGCCATCTACTTGTACCCTGGCACCCCCAGTACATTAAAGGACAACATCAAAAGAAGGGAGCACTGACCTCGTGCATTACCACTAAAGAGGTTTATTAAAATCCGAAGACAACATACATTATACTCACAAACCAGTGATGATAGCACACATAAAACGCAATGGAACCGGTCGTCTTTAAAATAATCAGGGAACACCTGTACTGGTGTCTGCAAATGTCAGGCTGGGCTGACGCGTTTTGAGGGCGAACCCTCTTCCTCACTTATCCTTTGTTGCATACCACCCAAGCGCAGAAGAATTTTCGTTTGTTGACCCCCAGTACATTGTCAGTCACTGTAATGTCTGCAGCCCTCTGGGTATTTGCATACTAGGAATGTCAGGACCTGATTGGACGGAAGGAGGTATGGATCCTGATGGTGGCTGCCTTTGCTGGTCTCCATCCTTGATCAGACAGTCCCAGAATCCCCCTCCACCTATTCTGCACTGGCACTTTGTGTGCTAGAATTCAGTATAAGATATTGAAAGGCAGGCGAGCTGAAAATGTGAGTTAATGTCTCCCTCTTTTCAGACTTTCATCGGGCGCTTCCGCCGCATCATGGACTCCTCCCAGAATGCCTACAATGAGGACACCTCCGGCCTGGTGGCCAGACTGGATGAACTGGAACGCATGTTGTTTCGGGCTGGACAAAAGGGCCTCAACACTTTTCAAAACTGGGAAAGGGGGCAGGCAGCTCAGATCACGGCCTCCAGCCTGGTGCAGAGTTACAAGAAGAGAAAGTTCCATGAGACGGATACATGACGCCTCTCCTGAGCCTGCACTACCTATTCATCATCAATGTCTTATATAAGTAATGAGTGGTGAAGGACAAGATTCTCTTAATGAACCACTTTAAGTGCAAAGTCAATTGCTGCAAGGGTTTCTGATCTGCGTTTTTCTATTTCTTGATTGTACATAAATAAATTATAAACTCTAAAAAGCAGGACCAGGGTTGTATGGTCTATATGTTTTATACCACTTTTGTTTTCCCTCCTCTCCTAATTTGATACTCTAAAGACAGTGGTGGTCAACCTTACAGAAAAGTCAGACTGTGGGTATGCCACAAGAGATGGTCAAAGACTGCAAACATGCTATAGGCATTGCTGGAGACTGAAAGAAATATTATATAGTAGAATCCAGAGGAAAATCTTTATGAATATTTCCTTTAGGCCTGGTTCACACTGGTGTGACAATCGCTCCAACTTTAAGAGTACATGTAGCATGACATGTAAAAAATCCAATGATTCCCTATGAGAGCCATCTTAACTGATCTGACTTGTGACATGCGACTTATGCTCAGAGGCACTGTTAGCAATGCAAAATGTATTGAATAAGAAAAACTGCGTGGGGTGTCTACCCCCCCCCCCATTCTAAACCCGACCCTAAGGGGGGGTTGGTATAGGGTTCCCCCTAAAATCTATACTACACCCAAAGGGTTGTATAGATTTGGAGAGAACCCCCCCATGCTGTTTTTCTCTTCCTCAAATACAGATCAAAATTGAATCCCGTTCATTAACCTCTTTGCACCTAAGCCTTTTTCTGACATTTGTTGCTTACAAATTAAAATAACTATTTTTTGCTAGAAAATTACTTGGAATCAACCAAACATTATATATACAGTGCCTTGCGAAAATATTTGGCTCCCTTGAACTTTGCGACCTTTTGCCACATTTCAGGCTTCAAACATAAAGATATAAAACTGTAATTTTTTGTGAAGAATCAACAACAAGTGGGACACAATCATGAAGTGGAATGAAATTTATTGGATATTTCAAACTTTGTTAAATAAAAAACTGAAAAATTGGCCGTGCAAAATTATTCAGCCCCTTTACTTTCAGTGCAGCAAACTCTCTCCAGAAGTTCAGTGAGGATCTCTGAATGATCCAATGTTGACCTAAATGACTAATGATGATAAATAGAATCCACCTGTGTGTAATCAAGTCTCCGTATAAATGCACCTGCACTGTGATAGTCTCAGAGGTCAGTTTAAACCGCAGAGAGCATCATGAAGAACAAGGAACACACCAGGCAGGTCTGAGATACTGTTGTGGAGAAGTTTAAAGCTGGATTTGGATACAAAAAGATTTCCCAAGCTTTAAACATCCCAAGGAGCACTGTGCAAGCGATTAATATTGAAATGGAAGGAGTATCAGACCACTGCAAATCTACGAAGACCTGACCGTCCCTCTAAACTTTCAGCTCATACAAGGAGAAGACTGATCAGAGATGCAGCCAAGAGGCCCATGATCACTCTGGATGAACTGCAGAGATCTACAGCTGAGGAGGGAGACTCTGTCCATAGGACAACAATCAGTCGTATACTGCACAAATCTGGCCTTTATGGAAGAGTGGCAAGAAGAAAGCCATTTCTTAAGGATATCCATAAAAAGTGTCGTTTAAAGTTTGCCACAAGCCACCTGGGAGACACACCAAACATGTGGAAGAAGGTGCTCTGGTCAGATGAAACCAAAATCGAACTTTTTGGCAACAATGCAAAATGTTATGTTTGGCGTAAAAGCAACACAGCTCATCACCCTGAACACACCATCCCCACTGTCAAACATGGTGGTGGCAGCATCATGGTTTCTGCTTTTCTTCATCAGGGACAGGGAAGATGGTTAAAATTGATGGGAAGATGGATGGAGCCAAATACAGGACCATTCTGGAAGAAAACCTGATGGAGTCTGCAAAAGACCTGAGACTGGGACGGAGATTTGTCTTCCAACAAGACAATGATCAAAAACATAAAGCAAAATCTACAATGGAATGGTTCACAAATAAACATATCCAGGTGTTAGAATGGCCAACTCAAAGTCCAGACCTAAATCCAATCGAGAATCTGTGAAAAGAACTGAAAACTGCTGTTCACAAACGCTCTCCATCCAACCTCACTGAGCTCAAGCTGTTTTGCAAGGAGGAATGGGCAAAAAATTCACTCTCTCAATGTGCAAAACTGATAGAGACATACCCCAAGCGACTTACAGCTGTAATCGCAGCAATAGGTGGCGCTACAAAGTATTAACTTAAGGGGGCTGAATAATTTTGCACGCCCAATTATTCAGTTTTTTATTTGTTAAAAAAGTTTGAAATATCCAATAAATTTCATTCCACTTCATGATTGTGTCCCACTTGTTGATTCTTCACAAAAAATTACAGTTTTATATCTTTATGTTTGAAGCCTGAAATGTGGCAAAAGGTCGCAAAGTTCAAGGGGGCCGAATACTTTTGCAAGGCACTGTATTTTTTAAAAAGATATAAAATGGCGATCATTGCAATATTTTATGTCACACGGTATTTGCACAGCGGTCTTTCAAGTGCAATTTCTTGGGAAGAAATAATCTCATAATTTTTGATCACTTTTATTGCTGTCACAAGGAAAGTAAACATCCCTTGTGACAGTAATAGGCAGTGTCAGGTGCTCTTTATAGAGGGATCTGCTATCTAAAAGACCCCCAAACCGCTCCTCTGCACTTAAAAGCATTCAAAACGCCAAGTTTGGCTGTTTTGAATACTTTCATTTTTTTTTTTTTTTAATCTGGCGCCTTTAAGGCTCCAGTACCTGGAAGTGATGTCATGACATCGCTTCTGGGTTTTTACATCGGAGACTCGATCGGAGCCCGAATTCGGCTTTGTTCGGGACTTCAACCTGCCGGCGGACGTGCTGGCTGGTGGCTCAGGTCTCCCGATGGAATGGGAAAGGCGGTGGGAGGAGGGGGGTGTCCTCTCCTGCTCCTTGTAATGACAGCTGAGCGTCTGCTCAGCCGCATCGGTTGTCAGTCCAAGAAAGCCAACCGTCGGCTTTAACCACTTAAGCCCCGGAAGATTTTACCCCCTTCCTGACCAGGGGGTATTTTGCGATTCGGCACTGCGTGACTTTAACGGACAATTGCGCGGTCGTGCGACGCTGTACCTAAACGAATTTGGCGTCCTTTTTTTCCCACAAACAGAGCTTTCTTTTGGTGGTATTTGATCACCTGTGCGATTTTTTTTGATCATGCGCTATAAACAAAAAAAGAGCGTCAATTTTGCAAAAATAGCAATATTTTTCACATTTTTTTTTATATGAAATTCCCCCAAAAAAATGTAAAAATCTAAATTTTTTAACATTTTCGGCCAATTTGTTTTATGCTACATATGTTTGGTAAAAAAAATTGCAAAAAGCGTATTTTGATTGGTTTGCGCAAAAGTTATCGCGTTTACTAACAAAGGGAAAGATTTTTGTCATTTTTGTTTTTTTTTTTTTTTTTAACGCGTAATGGTGGCGATCTGCGTTTTTTTTTTTTTGCGGTACTGCGTCATTGCGGCGGACAGATCGGACCCTTGACTGACATTTTTTACACTTTTGGGGTTACCAGTGACATTTCTACAGTAATCAGTGCTATACATATGCACTGTTACTGTAAAAATACACTGGTAGTGAAGGGGTTAACTTTATTTGAGAGGGAGGGGCTGTGTGTGTCCCTAGGGGCGTGCTTTCTACTGTGATTGGCTGTGGCTTCAGATGTATGAAGAGTGATCGACGGTTCTACATAGTAGAACCGTATGATCATCCTTCATACACCGGGGAGAATGACAGGCAGCTTGTTTACACAAGCCGCCTGACTTTCTCCCTCTCCCCCGCCGATCGCAGAGTGACCGGCGGACATCGGGTCCGCCGGTCACACGTGCGGGGGGGGGTTCGTGACCGCGCGGGAGCTCCCTAGACCCTCACAGGCTAGCGACGTAGACCTACGTCGCTTTGCCTGTGAGGGGCTGACTGCCGACGTAGATCTGCGTTAGGCAGTCGGCAAGTGGTTAAACAATGGTAACGGGTTGATTCCTTTAGCTGCAGGCATCACCCCGGTACAACCCCTTAAAGCCAGGGACGCATATTTGCATTCTGGAGGCACAAAGGGGTTTTGAATTTGCATGGAAGTCTGATCGATGTCAGACCAAAGTTGGATAGGAAGTCACACGACTTTCGTGTCGGAGCAATGTGAACCTGGCCCTAATGTCCCTGAGTAAGCACCTAGGCGAAGAATGCAACAATTACTGCTTGGTGGGGTCAGAGGATTGCACAGCAAGTACCAAAGGGCCACACGTTGCCCTCTAAGAGTAGTAAATACCATTATATCTGATTGTTGTAGAAATATACAGTATCTTATACCCAACCCATGCGTTACACTAAAAACATTTTTTTTTTACAATTTATACTAAAATTATTGCTGGGAAATTATTATAATGATAGGACATCCATCCACTCAGTTGTAGGTTGTATATTATACAGTATAATATGTAGTCTGTCCACACGTCCTTCATGCAGCGGTCTGTCTGTGTCCTTTTACTGCTTATGATGCTAACTGTCTCTAAATCAGAGGGTTCCCAACACTGCCAAAGACCACCACAATTGCCTCTACCCATTGCCCTGGAAAAGGGGTTGTACAAGTGCAAAAGTCTACTCTTCCCACAATGTAAGGACAGCTGCAATTTTTTTATTTATTTATTCTTTTTGAAAGGATGAAGAAGGATTTGCTTGCTCAGGGAAACATTCTTCCTATTTGTGAATCCATTCCAGGAAAACTGATAAAGGGAACCAGTCAGAACAGAAATATAAGACACCATTGTTGAAGGCACAGGCTCCAAAGCTGTCATCTTTTCCTGTCGGTGACCAGGGATAAGCAAATTAGGTGATCCAAGTAAGAATCTTACCAGATGATTGAACGATCAGGATGACAGCTCTGTCCATAATAACAGCCCTTATGCCCCATACACACGTGCAGATTATCTGCAGACTTTTGTCTGCAGACTTACCAAAACCATATAATATGAGGTCAAACCTAAACACTTTCAATGTGTATGCAATCCGGCAGGCCCTTGCACTACATAGAAAAGGTAAGTCTGCAGATAATCTGCACGTGTGTATGGGGCATTAGGGTACATTCACATCGGCGATTTATCTTCTGAAGCTCTGGCTAGGTGTGGCCACTGGCCCCGGCAATGCAGGTAATCGCTGGCTGTGCTGACAGCCGTGCAAACCTGTGGCTGTTGGCGACCTGTCAAAGTGAACAGGGCCAGCGGCCAAAGCATAAATCAGAAGATTCCTGCTGCTACAATTCCATTGTGACCGGGAATATTGGCATAAAGGACAACTGTACAATGGGCTCACTCGCCTCTCATGTGAATAATAAGAGTAGTGGGCCCTAGGTGCATCTTCTCTTGGGTAAATCTGTTTATAGGGAGCTCTCTGCTTTGCTGAGTTTAGGCCTCCTGATTATTGGGTTAGAATCGATAGGCCAAGTGCCAGAAAATTATTTAGGTCCAACAATAATCTTTTTAATTGTGTGACCTGAAACATAGGTATAGAACACAGAAAGATGAGCAGCAGCATTGTGGGTATTTCACAGGATATTCTGAGACTGCTATAAAGGAATGAATAATGAGACCCCACCTAGCCAATCTTTTCAGTGAGGACACTGGGGGTTCAGCTCCATAGTTCATCATTTAGTCCCTTTCTGAATGTCCATAGAGCAGCTATGTTGTGTGCTGGGGCCCTGATCTAGAGAGACCATACACAATGCCCCATTATAATGAATGCTGCCTCTACCTGTTTCACATGATTGCTGTCTATTACTGGTGGTCTAGCTGGGAGACTGCAGGGAGCTGGCTGTGTCTCCTGTACATCCTACATATATAATGTATGTACCAAGCACATTAACAGAGATATATAAAGCGCTGCTTTCCTGCACTGCTGGGGCCTGCAGCCAATATCTGAAATGTGCAGAGCTGCAGGATGTGATTGATGGCATTCTGCCCCTCTTCCTGGAAGGCACAAGCTTGTACATTTAGCTGCAGCCTATATAGAGAGAAAAATTACTGGGAGCAGATACAGAGAAGAGATAGCCTGAGCTCAGTATGTGAAATAACACTTTATGGGTAGAGGAAAAACATACTGGGAGTGGGGTGTGTAGGGGATATGGAGAGCCTAGTATGAGCTCAGTATGTGAAATAACACTTAATGGGTAGAGGAAACATACTGGGAGTGGGGTGTGCAGGGGATATGGAGAGTCTAGCCTGAGCTCAGTATGAGAAATAACACATTATAGATAGGGAAGTACTGTGAGTGGGGTGTATGGGGATATGGTGAGCATAGGCTAAGCCAGTGTTTCTCAGCTCTGGTCCTCAGGGCATACTAACAGGCCAAATTTTAAGTATTACCTTGTGGAGATGCAGACTAGAATACTGCAGTCACTGAGCAGCAAATTATATCACCTGTGATTTATTTCAGTTTGCAAACCTGGTCTGTTAGTGTGCCCTGAGGACCGGAGTTGAGAAACACTAGCCTAAGCTCAATATATGAAATAACACGTCATACAATATGTAAAGAAGTACTGGGAATGGGTTGTATGGGGGATATGGAGAGCAAAGCCTTAGCTCAGTATGTGAAATAACACATTACAGCGGCGAACATAATTATTTGATCCCCTGCGGATTTTGTAAGTTTGCCCCCTTATAAAGAAATGAAGGGTCTATAATTTCTCTCATAGGTGTATAAATCCAGAAAAAATACACACTACAAATGTTATAAACTGAGTTGCAGTTCAGTGAGTAAAATAAGTATTTGATCTCCTTCCAATCAACACTAATTCTGGCTCCCACAGACTGGTTACAGTATGTGCTCATGTGGTACACAGATTAGTCCTGACAATTAAGCAGGTGCTCCTAACGACAACTCGTAAAGTGTATAAAAGACACCTGTCCACAGAATCGCTTTCTTCCATTCAAACCTCACCATCATGGGCAAGACCAAAGAGCTGTTAAAGTATGTCAGGGACAAGATTGTACACCTGCACAAGGCTGGAATAGGCTACAAAACCATCAGCAAGAAGCTTGGTGAAAAGGAGACAACCGTTGGAGTTATTCACAAATGGAAGAAACTCAAAATAACCATCAATTGCCCATGGTTTGGAGTTCCATGCAAGATTTCGTCTCATGCGGTAAGCCTGATCATGAGAAAAGTGAGGGATCAGCCCAGAACTACACAGGAGGAGCTTCTGAATGATCTCAAGGCAGTTGGGACCACAGTCACCAAACAAACCATTGGTAAGACATGGACTAAAATCCTGCAGCGCCCCCAAGGTCCCCCTCCTCAAGAAGGCACATGTACAGGCCCATCTGAAGTTTACCAATGAACATCTAAATGATTTAGAGAATGATTGGGAGAAAGCGCTGTGGTCAGATGACGTCCATCAAGGGACACGCACATGACGTCCTTCAAGGGACAGCAGCTGTGAGCATGTGCAGGGGGTGAGGTGGAAGCCGAATGCAGCATGGACTAGTGGATGGTCGGATGCCGGTGCTAAGTGGATGTGAGTGAAGGGGAAAGTCACGGAACAGGAGATGTTCTAATGCATGAGGTGGTGAGCAATTCCTCCAGTTTTACCTTCCCTAGATTCAATTCTTGTCTGGCTTAACTGTGTTCAGGACTCTACCCACTCTGACTGCACCTAACAGCACCTTGACCACTGTGTTCCCACCACATCTATAGGAGCCTTTGTTCCATTCTCCTGACGTAAGACTTTAAAGGAATTGCTTGTTAGCATACTTTTTAATCGGAAGCTCAGTGATTTCATGACCAGCAGTGGCTACCTAGGAATCCCCCATACTTACCTGCGATTCCAACCGACACACAGCCATACTTAAATCACTGTAATTTAAGAGATTTGGACCAGTACAATATATGACCTTTTCACTCAGAGATGAATTTTAGCATTGCTAGATATCTCAGATGAGGAATGGTGCTACACACCCATTGCAGGAATATTTCTGCTTGAGTCCCCAACTCTGTAGAGAGTGACTGTGTGTATGAAGGGGTGTGTGCACAGCTGCATATTGTCTTTATTTTAATCTAGGTGTGGTGAAGGCTAACGTACTGCTGCTTTTTTTATTTAGTGTGCAATTTTTCATTAAAGCTGTTGTTACTTTAACCGAAGTGTTCAACAAATGTGACTTTCTTGGTGGACAGTAGTCCTTCTTTCCTTATACTGTGGTCAGATGAGACCAAAATTGAGCTCTTTGACATTAACTCGACTCGCCACGTTTGGAGGAAAAAAAATGTTTACAAGAACACCATCCCTACAGTCAAGCACGGAGGTGGAAATATTTTGCTTTGGGGCTGTTTCTCTGCTAAAAGTACAGGCCGACTTTGCCGCATTAAGGGGCCAATGGATGGGGCCATGTATTGTAAAATCTTGGATGAGAACTTTTTTCCCTCAGCCAGAACACTAAAGATGGGTCGTGGATGGGTCTTCCAGCATGGCAATGACCTAAAACATATCACCAAGGCAACAAAGGAGTGGCTCAAGAAGAAGCACATTAGGGCATGGAATGGCCTAGCCAGTCTCCAGACCTTAATCCTATAGCAAATTTATAGAGGGAGCTGAAACCTCAAGTTGCAAAGAGACAGCCAAAAAACCTTAAAGAGGAGTTCCATTCCTCCTCATAAAAAATGAAAAGTCAGCAGCTACAAATACTGTAGCTGCTGACTTTTACTATTAGGACTTACCTGTCCCAACTGCACATGTGTGAAGCGTGCCTTGTAATTGGCCAGGCATCGGAGGAAGGAGGAGGGGGGCTAAACTTCCAAGGGACGGCGCCGCAGTGCCGTCTCCTGGAAGTGGGGAAGGGTACCTGTCAAAAACAGGTACCTGATCTCCCCCCCCTCCCTCTGAAAGGTGCCAAATGTAGCACCGGAAGGGGGGAGGAAGCGAGAAAGCATATAAGTGGAAGTTCCACTTTTGGGTGCAACTCCGCTTTAAGGATTTAGAGAAGATCTGTAAAGAAGAGTGGACCAAAATCCCACCTGAGATATGTTTGCACCTGGTAACCAACTACAACAAACGTCTTACCTCTTGCCAACAAGGGTTTCTCCACCAAGTACTAAGTCATGCTTTGCTTGGGGATCAAATACTTTTTTACTGACTGAACTGCAACTCAATTTATAGCATTTGTATCGTGTGTTTTTTTTTTCTAGAGTTTTGTTTAATATTCTGTCTCTATCATTTAAAATACACAGATTGATGACAATTACAGACCCTTCATTTCTTAGTAAGTGGGCAAGTTTACAAAACCTACAGGGGATCAAATCATTTTTTTCCTGTAGGTAGGGCAGAAGTACTGGGAGTGGGGTGTATGGGGGATATGGAGAGCATAGCCTGAGCTCAGTATGTGAAATAACACATCATAGGTAGGGGAGAAGTACTGGGATTGGAGTGTATGGGGAATATGATGAGCACAACTAGAGCTCATAATATGAAATAACACATCATATGTAAAGAAGTATTTGGAACAGGGTATATGGAGAGCATAACCTCAGCATGGGAAATAACACATCATAGGTAGAGGAGAAGTACTGGGAGTGGGGTGTATGGGGGATATGGTGAACAGAGCCTGAACTCAGTATATGAAATAACACATCATAGGTAGGAGAAGTACTGGGAGCGGGATGTGCGCATGTAGATTTATCACTTTATTTTAGTGACTGCCTATGCCACTGAGCACTGGGCCCTGATCCTCACTTTAAAGTGCTCTTTCCATAACAGAGGATAGTGTAATCCCCAGGATAAGGAAAGCACAGTCCCCTCCTGCCAGGAATCCTCTGCAGCTAGGGGGAAGTGACAACAATAACACATAAAGTTGGCCCTCAGGCCTCTCAACCACCCAGGTACTCTGGTGAACCCCGACTGGGCGCTGTGTGGTCCTGTCCAGATGGTTCTGAGTAGGAACAGTATCACAGGTACAGAAAGTTGTCAGGTTAAGCCCATCAAGCCTTGGTCCTATGTCCCCAGCCTGCATCTCTGTGGAACTCTGGGTATCACATAAGCACAACCCTGTAACGCAGGATTCTGGAACAGCAGAATACTGGAACAACAGCACAGTCCCTGGAAAACTAGCACTTCTCACAGCTGCACGTGCCTCTCTTTCCTCTGGTCCCGATAGTCCACAGTTCTCAATACTGCAGCAAGTGGTCCAATGTTGTGGCAGTCAATGAGAGACCTCTCCCTGCTCCCCCTCCCTGCAGTTGCCCATCAAGCAGAGCTGGAGAGACAAGCAGTGGAGCAACAGTCTGTCAGGCAACTCAAAAGGGCCACAAAACCAAGAGACATCACATATGAAAACCCAAAACATATTTTGTTTTGTTTTGGAAGGAGTATGGAAGGGTTAGAACCCCAGTCATGTTTGTCTTGCTGTCTGTGTCCTCCCTGGCAAAATTCACCCTCTCTATTTGTCCTGATGTCACCATTGTCAATGAGACAGATGGCAGAGGACAATCCTCTCACCAGAACAGGCATAGAGAGGGAATTGTCCAATGTAGACACCTGTTCTAATGATAACTAAGAGGGGATTTCCCTTAATTTGGAAAGACTTTTTCTTACTCCTTGTTGTGTCTCCAGGACAGGAAATGAAGGGAAATCTCCCCAATGGAACACAGAAGGGAAAAAAAACTGATGGGGTTTGGCCCATTTTTTCCAAAATGGAAAAAAAAAGAGCACAAAGGGTAAAGGTCTCAATAAAAGCTGCACTTGGAGAGATAACTATTATGGTAAAAGATAAAACTGAATAGAATGAACCTAATTGTATGATGAGAATTCCTGCTTGCTGAAAGATTGAGTAAGCCACTGATCACATATTGTATAATAGGATCCATTAGCAACTGACCCTGTTCTGGGGTCCCCTCAGCTGCCCGCCTTGTACTAGGGTCCCCTCAGCTGACCCCCCATTTTGGTGCCTCCTCTGACGTCTGTCCTCTCTGCTTTCTGCCCTATTTTCCAGTACCTTCTGCTGTCCAATATCTTCCTGGGTCCCCTTGACTTCCCCCAATGTTCTAGGATCCCCCTCTGCTGTCCACCTTGTTCTTGAGCCCTCTCTTTTTCTGCCCTGTTCTGGGGTCCCCTCTGCTGTTTATCCTGTTAGGGGTCCCTCTGCTGTCTGCTCGCTCTGGGGTTTCCTCCGCTGTCCACCCTGTTCTAGGATTTTCTCCGCTGTCCACCATGTTCTGGGACTTCCTCTGTTGTCAACCATGTTCTGGGCTCCTCCATACTGTCCACCCTGTTCTGGGCTCCCTTCTACTGTCCCCCTTGTTAAGGTGTCCCCTCTACTGTCCATCTTGTTCTGGAGTTTCCCCCGCTGTCCACCCGGTTCTGGGGTTCCTCTGCTGTCTGCCCTGCTCTGGGCTCCTCTCTACTCTCCACCGTGTTCTGGGGTTCCCTCTACTGTCCACCCTATTAAGGGGTCCCCTCTACTGTCCACCTTGTTTTGGGGTTTACTCTTCTGTTCACCCTGTTCTGGGGTTCCCTCTACTGTCCACCCTATTAAGGGGTCCCCTCTACTGTCCACCTTGTTCTGGGGTTCACTCTTCTGTTCACCCTGTTCTGCCCCCCCCCCCCACCCTTTATTGTCCACCTTGTTCTGGGCCCCCTCTACTTGTTCTGGAGTTTCCTTTGGCGGCAACACCCTATTTTGGCTCTGCTGTCTACCCTGTTTATGAATCCCCTTTGTCAGCCCTGTTCTTGAGTCCCCTCTACTGTCCATCCTGTTAAGGGGTCCCCTCTGCTGCCCACCCAGTTCTGGCCCCCTCTGCTGTCTAGCCTGTTCTTGAGTCCCCTCTGCTGTCCTCCCTGTTCTTGAGTCCCCCCTGTTGTCCATCCTGTTCTTGAGTCCCCCCTGTTGTCCATCCTGTTTTTGAGTCCTCTCTGCTGTCTGCCTAGTTCTTAAGTCCCCTCTACTTTGCACCCTATTAAGGGGTTTCCTGTGGGATATGGGAACGGATTGCTGTAGTTGTGTGAATTTATTCTTGCTGTCTTATGACTCTTCATATTCAGATCTGGTGTGTAGGTGTTGATGGCTCGTCAGCGTCCTCCTGACATTATGCAGACTTTATCTGCTCTTCACATATTTTCTCTGAGCTAATTGTCACTGAGCCAAAAAAAAATCCAGACCAATGTGTCATCATTATTCTTAGCTGACTCTGTTCAGTGTGAAATACAAACTGTCAGTATTGCCTCACAGCAAATTGAAGTTTTAGGCCTGCTTTGAATGGGGTTGTATATAGTGTATCACTGACACATCCCATTTCACTGCACACTAGTGGGGACTCTGTGACTTCATAAAATTTATTAGAGACACATTATATTATACAGTAGACAGTTTGTCATTATGCACCTCTAGTGTGACCACATCTACTGCTGGTCCAGATCCTTTTTTTCCCGTGTATGAGGCCTGCACAGCCAGAAATATCAGCAGGATACAGATCTGATGTCTGGCCGTATACATGCAGACCCCTCCCTGCCATTACTGAGAAAGCAGATCAATAAATCCACAAATCATCAAAGAGATTAATACAGCCACACACACCCTGCCATCACTGAACAATTAGGATCATACAAATTAAGGAAAATTCTCAATCAGATTGCAACTTGAGCAGGAAGTGTACATGCAGTGCCCGTTTCCGAGGGTGGGTTACATAATAAAAGAGGAGGAAGGAGGCTGCCTGTGGTTGGTTATCTTTGGGTGCTCTGTGATTACCATTTTATAAGCTAGTGATTTAAACATCCCTGGTAAACAAAGCTATTCTATGGTTGCAATATTGTAACTTTGTAGTAAGTCTTGCACAGTGTACTTGGCACCAGGGACAGCTCTCCCACACAGTGGCCTTTGCCCCAGGGACAGCGCTTTTGCACAAGTGTACTTGGCCCCAGGGGCAGCGCTTCTGCACAGTGTACTTGGCCCCAGGGACAGTGCTTCTGCACAGTGTACTTGGCCCCAGGGACAGCGCTTCTGCACAGTGTACTTGGCCCCAGGGACAGCGCTTCTGCACAGTGTACTTGGCCCCAGGGACAGCGCTTCTGCACAGTGTACTTGGCCCCAGGGACAGCGCTTCTGCACAGTGTACTTGGCCCCAGGGATAGCGCTTCTGCACAGTGTACTTGGCCCCAGGGACAGTGCTTCTGCACAGTGTACTTGGCCCCAGGGACAGCGCTTTTGCACAGTGTAAGCTAGTGATTTAAACGTCCCTGGTAAACAAAGCTATTCTATGGTTGCAATATTGTAACTTTGTAGCAAGTCTTGCACAGTGTACTAGGCACCAGGGACAACTCTCCCACACCGTGGCCTTTGCCCCAGGGACAGCGCTTCTGCACAGTGTACTTGGCCCCAGGGATAGCGCTTCTGCACAGTGTACTTGGCTCTAGGGATAGCGCTTCTGCACAGTGTACTTGGCCCCAGGGACAGTGCTTCTGCACAGTGTACTTGGCCCCAGGGACAGTGCTTCTGCACAGTGTACTTGGCCCCAGGGACAGTGCTTCTGCACAGTGTATTTGGCCCCAGGGACAGTGCTTCTGCACAGTGTACTTGGCCCCAGGGACAGTGCTTTTGCACAGTGTACTTGGCCCCAGGGACAGTGCTTCTGCACAGTGTACTTGGCCCCAGGGACAGTGCTTCTGCACAGTGTACTTGGCCCCAGGGACAGCACTCCTGCATTGTGTACTTAGCCCCAAGGACAGTGCTTCTGCACTGTGTACTCAGCCCCAAGGACAGCGATCATACACAGCGTACTCAAAGCTAAAAACCTCGCTCCGGAATTGTGAACTCGGCCTTAGGAACAGTGCTCCTGCACAACATACTCGACTCTGAGGACTATGCCCCTGCACAGTGTACTCTGCCCCTGAGACAGTGTTCCTACACAGTGTACTTAGCTCAAGGGACACCGGGCCCCAAGAACAATACTGTGCACTGCATACTCTGGCCCAGGAACAGCGCTCCTGCATAGCAATCGCTTCTGCACAGTGTGACAACTAAGGTCCTGAAATTCTGTCTCAGAAAACACCAAGGTATGGGGTGCCACTGGTGTACTCCTAGGTTCAATGTTATTAGTGTTGTACCCCAAGGATCAGTGTTATTAGTGATGTACCCCAAGGTTCAGTTATTAGTGGTGTACCCCAAGGTTCAGTGTTATTATTGGGGCACTCCAAGGTTCAGTATTATTACTGGGCCATTCCGAGGTTCAGTGTTAGTGACATACCCCCAAGGATCAATACTGTTAGTGGTGTAGCACAAGGCTCAGTGTTATTAGGGGGGTACCCCAAGGTTTAGGTTTATTAGTAGTGTACTCTGAGGTAAAGTGTTATTACCAGTGTTCAATCATTTTTCCCAATTTTCTGTGTTATGAGTGGTGTCCCCAAAAGTACAGTGCTATTTGTGGTGTACCCCAAAATTCAGTGTTGCTAGTGGAGTTCCCCAAGGTATAGTGTTAGTTGTGGTGTACCCCAAGGGTCAGTGTTATTAGTGGGGTACCCCAAAGTTCTGTGTTATTAATGGTGTACCGCAAGGTATAGTGTTATTGGTGGTGTACCCTAAGGTTCATTGTTATTAGTGGTATACCTCAAGGTATAGTGTCATTATTGGTGTACCCTAAGGTTCAATGTCATAGGTGGTGTCCTCTAAGGTTCAAAGTAATTAATGGTATACCCCAAATTTCAGTGTTATTAGTGGGCTTCCCACGGTTCTGTGTTATTAGTGGGGTACCTCAAGGTTCAGTGTTATTATTGGTATACCTTAGGGTCAGTGTTGTTAGTGAGAGTACCCCAGGATGTAGTGTTATTAGTGGGGTACCCTAGGATTCAGTGGTATACCCCAAGGTTCAATGGTGTACCCCCAAGGTTCAATGGTATTAAAGGTTTAACCTAGGTTTAGTGTTGTTTTGGTGTCCCCCAAGGTTCAGTGTTGTTAGTGGGGTATCCCAAGGTCCAATGTTATTAGTGGGGCATCCCAGGGTTTAGTGTTATTATTGGTATACCTTAGGGTCAGTGTTGTTAGTGAGAGTACCCCAGGATGTAGTGTTATTAGTGGGGTACCCTAGGATTCAGTGGTATACCCCAAGGTTCAATGGTGTACCCCCAAGGTTCAATGGTATTAAAGGTTTACCCAAGGTTTAGTGTTGTTTTGGTGTCCCCCAAGGTTCAGTGTTGTTAGTGGGGTATCCCAAGGTCCAATGTTATTAGTGGGGCATCCCAGGGTTCAGTGTTATTAGTGATGTACCCCAAGGTATAACATTATTTGTGATGTGCCCTAAGGTTCAATGTTGTTAGTGTGGTATCCCAAGGTTCCATGTTAAGGGGGTACCCCAAGGTCCAGTGCTGTTAGTCGGATATCCCAAGGTTCAATGTTATTAGTGGTGTATCCCAAGGTATAACATTATTTTCGGTGTACCGCAAAGTTCAATGTTATTAGTGGGGTACCCCAAGGTTCAGGGTTATTAGTGGTTTACCCCAAGGTATATTATTATTCATGGTGTACCCCAAGATTCAGTACCATTTCAGTGTATGCCAATAACACAAAGCAATGTGGTGAAATAAAGCGCCTATCAGATGTCTCTGCCTTTCAAATTTTAATATGATTTAAATGCCTACAGCCTCCAGGAAAGAAGGGAAGTGAAACTGAAAGATGTCAAGGTTCAGGAGGGCAGTAATTTTAGTGTGAAGGTAAGATCAAGAACACGAGGACATAACCTACAACTAGCAGAAGGAAAGTTAAAAATGAACCTTGGATAGTACTATTTTACTGAAGGAGTAGTTCTCACTTGGAACAGATTTACAGCAGAGGTAGGGTATCAGTCAACAGTTAGTGAAATTAAACATGCTTAGGACAAACTTAGATCTAGTATACTCAGATAGAAAAGGTTAAATGAATTTAAAACAAATAAACAAAAACCCATAGGGCTCTTTCACACGGGCGGTCCGTGTGAGAGCTCCGCTGCGGTCCTTTTCTCCACGGAGCGGATGACATTTCTGTCATCCGCTCCGTGTGTCCGCATATCATCCCATCCGTTTGCAGATGATATGCGGACCTAATGTAAGTCTATGGGGATTGCGGATGTCAGCGGATGACACCGCTGACATCCGATTTTCCTTCCTTTCCGTTTTTTGAACGGAACAAAAATAGGGTTCTGTTCCGTTCCAAAAAACGGAACAGAACTGACAGGAAGAAAATCGGATGTCAGCGGATGGTATTCCGCTGACATCCGCAATGCCATTCACTTACATTATGTCCGCAAATCATCCGCAAACGGATGGGCCCGTGTGAAAGAGCCCATAATGTTAAAAGAAAAATTGCAGACTGGATTGAGCATTTTGTCTTTTCTGCCACCACTCCTCTATGTTGTTGCAATTTCAATGTGTCCAAATAATTTTTTAAAATAAAGAAAAAGGTTACAGTGTACACATTGTTGATGTTACAATGTGTATTTTTAGAAGCTATTGGTGAGGTCCCCAGTTTTCTCAAACTCTGATATTCTGTCATGTAAAATACTCGCCATTTTCTCATGAATCATAATCTATGAAAGCTTGGTTTTACCTAACACTAGATTGATGTTGATCGATCTGGGTTTTCTGGTACATCAGAGACTTCAAGTCAGTGATGGAGAAGGATTTGGGTGTTTTCGTAGATGTAGATCATATCAGTGAAGGAGAAGGATCTGGGTGTTCTGGTAGATCACAGACTTGAAGTCAATGATGGTAAAGGATCTGGGTGTTCTGGTAGATCACAGACTTAGGCCCCATTCACACTAGTGCGACTTGTCCCGCGATTTTGAACCGCAAAATCGCATGACAAGTCGTTTTCCATTATTTTCAATGAGCCCCATTCATATCAGTGCGTTTTGAAGTCGCACCGACTTCAAAAGTAGTTCCTGCACTACTTTGCCACGATTTTAATGTGTTTCGAGGCATATAGCCTTGCCATTGCTTTCAAAATCGCGTCAAAATCGCGTCAAAATCGCTGCAAAAATCGCGTCGCGAAATCGCGGCAAAATCTTGGTAAAATTGCGTCGCAATAGTGTGAAAGGGGCCTTAAAGTCAATGATGGTAAAGGATCTGGGTGTTTTGGTAGATCACAGACTTGAAGTCAATGGTGGAGAAGGATCTGGGTGTTCTGGTAGATCACAGACTTGAAGTCAATGGTGGAGAAGGATCTGGGTGTTCTGGTAGATCAAAGACTTGAAATCAATGATGGAGAAGGATCTGGGTGTTCTGGTAGATCACAGACTTGAAGTCAATGATGGTAAAGGATCTGGGTGTTCTGGTAGATCACAGACTTGAAGTCAATGATGGAGAAGGATCTGGGTGTTCTGGTAGATCACAGACTTGAAGTCAATGATGGAGAAGGATCTGGGTGTTCTGGTAGATCACAGACTTGAAGTCAATGATGGAGAAGGATCTGGGTGTTCTGGTAGATCAAAGACTTGAAGTCAATGATGGTAAAGGATCTGGGTGTTCTGGTAGATCACAGACTTGAAGTCAATGATGGAGAAGGATCTGGGTGTTCTGGTAGATCACAGACTTGAAGTCAATGATGGTAAAGGATCTGGGTGTTCTGGTAGATCACAGACTTGACGTCAATGATGGAAAAGGATCTGGGTGTTCTGGTAGATCAAAGACTTGAAGTCAATGATGGTAAAGGATCTGGGTGTTCTGGTAGATCACAGACTTTAAGTCAATGATGGAGAAGGATCTGGGTGTTCTGGTAGATCACAGACTTGAAGTCAATGATGGTAAAGGATCTGGGTGTTCTGGTAGATCACAGACTTGACATCAATGATGGAAAAGGATCTGGGTGTTTTGGTAGATCACAGGTTGGATCTGTGCATTCAGGTAGATTGTACACTTGGAGTCATTGATGAGTCAGGATCTGGGTAAACCATAGACTTGGAGTTAAAGATGGAGATGAATATGGGCAGTGCTTTAAGTGGCCCAAAAGAGGTGCCAGTACTCTATTATAACCTATAAATGTTTTCGCCCCCCCCCCCACCCCACATCAGGGTACCCACAGAGCACCCCCCCCCCCCTGGCCTGGGCTGGGACTCTGGAGCAGGGGGACTCACTGGTGGTGACTGGTGGTACAAATTGAGCGTACTGGTACGCTAAGGCGCACGGAGAGGTGGCGGTTTGCTCAAGAGCCATATTTGGAAGTGGCGGTACTGAGTACCAGTGCCGGCCCACTTAAAGCACTGAATATGGGTGATCTGGTAGTTCACAGACTTGGAGTCAATGATGGGGAAGGATCTGTTTTTTTTTTTTTTGGTAGGACCATAGACTTGAAGCCCATGATGGAGAAGGATAAGGGTGTTCTGGCAGATCATAGAATTGAAGTCAATGATGGGGAAGGATCTGGGTTTTCTGGTAGAGAATAGATTTGGAGTCAATGCCTGGGAAGGATCTGGGTGTTCTCATACATCATTGACTTGGAGTCAATGATTGGGCAGGATCTAGGTGTTAATAGTAGATACAAATCTGGGTGTTCTGGTAGATCGTAGACTTGGAGTCAATGAGAAGGTGGGATCTGGGTAAACCATAGACTTGTAGTTAACAATACAGAAGGATATGGGTGTCCTGGTAGATTATAGACTGGGAGTCAATGATGGGAAAGGATCTGGGTTTTCTGGTAGACCATCGACTTGAAGTCAATAATGGAAAAGGATCTGGGAATTCTGGCAGACCATAGACTTGGAGTCAAATAATGTGGAAGAGTCCGGTTGTTCTGGTAGATCATAGACTTGGAGTCAATGATGGGGAAGGATCTCGGTAGACGAAAGACTTGGAGTTAAAGATGGAGAAGAATAAGGGTGTTGTGGTAGATCATAGACTTGGAGACAATGACACCCTGAATACCAGCAAGGGATACATGACACAGTGGGGAGAGAAGTTGCACCCTGAATGATGCCAGGGAGGGGTGAGTAGCACAGTGGGGAGGGGAAGGTTATACAGTGGGAAGAGATGAGTGGCACAGTGGGGAGGGAAGCTCCACCCTAAATGATGCCATGGAGGGGCAGGTTCTACAGTGGGGAGGGGGTGAGTGGCACAGTGGAGAGGGAAGCTCCACCCTGAATAATGCCAGGGAGGGGTGAGTAGCACAGTGGGGAGGAGTAGGTTGCACAGTGAGGAGGGGTGGGTGGCACAATTGAGAAGAATTGGTTGCAGAATGAGTGATCCTGAGTGATGTCAAGGAGGGGTGAGTGGCACAGTGAGGAGGGAGGCTCCAGCCTGAATGCCAAGGGGGGGGTGGGTGGAACTATGGGATGGATGGCTCCACACTGAATAATGCAAGAGAGGGAAGGAAGAGCAGAATGGCACAAAGGGAAAGGAGGCTCCCCCCTGAATTATGCCAGGGAGGGGTGAGTGACACACTGGGGAAGGAGGCTCCTCCCTGAATGATGCCAGGGAGACATGAGTTACACAGTTGGGTGGGAGGGTCCATCCTGAATGATGCCAGGGAGGGGTGAGTGGCATAGTGGGGAAGGAAGCTTCACAATGATTAATACTATGAAGGGGTGAGTGGCATAGTGGGGAGGGGAGTGGGGCAGATGCCAGTGTAGCAGTAAATTTTGTATGCACTTTCTATGCCTCTGATTCAGAACCTTGCAATCAAGTGATGAAGACATAGTGAGAGAAAGAGCCAAGCAGGAGATAATTAACACCACAACTGCTGGGCAGATTCACCCATAGAGGAGAGCAAATATGAGTCAAGCAGCCACACACATCAATTAACCCCACAGGTGCCGGGGAGAAAGTCGAGCAGCCGCACACAATTATCTTGCATTTGCAGGATAACTTTACTATGTAATGTCACATGGAGACAGAGGGATGTTTTATTCGATCGTCTCCCCCTCTAGCATCCTCCAAACCCCCCTACTGTATGATTGTATCTGCGTTCACTCCAGCTGGTAGTTGTTGGGGGTTGCAACTGATTGTCTGACCTTCTGAGATTTAGGTTTTTTTTTGGGGGAGGGTTGCCACCACATCCCTTTAACCCAGGACACATATTAATTACACAGGTTCTGTGTCTGATTAAGATGGTAATAAAACTCACTTAGTGCCTTATCCTCAGAACCTGTGTAATTAATGTGTGTCCTGGTTTAAAGGGATGAGGTGGCAATCCTAGGTGGGGGTCTATCATTCTGGGATGTCAGTTCTCTGTGGGGGGTGGGGGGGGGGGTGGTGTCATTCTGAAGTTTCAGCAGTTGAGGGTGGATGGGCATCAGTTAGGGGTGTCAGTCGCTGGGGGTGCAAGGGAGGGGTGTCAGTCTGATCAATCGGTAGTTGGGGGTGGGTGGGTGTCAGTGGTAGAAGGTGGGTAAGCAGGTATTAATCTGGAGTGCCAGTGATTGGCTGTGAGGGGTGTCAGTGGTAGGAGGTGGCAGGTGTCAGCAGTATGAGGTAAGCAGGTGTCAATAGTTGGGGGAGTTTCAATTGGTGGTGTCAGTGGATGGGATAGGGGGGTGTCAGTCTGGGGTGTCAGTGGTGGGGGGTAGGTAAGTGGGTTTTAGTCTAGGGTGTCAGCCATTGGCAATGTTAGTGGTTGGAGGTATGCTAGTGTCAGTCTGGGGTTTCAGTGGGTGGGGGGTGTGAGTGGTTGGGGGTAGGTAAGTGAGTTTTAGTCTGGGGTGTCAGTGGTTGGGGGTGGGTGGGGGGTGTCAGTTGTGGGGGGTAGGTAAGTGGGTTTTAGTCTGGGGTGTCAGCCGTTGGCAATGTTAGTGGTTGGAGGTAGGCTAGTGTCAGTCTGGGGTTTCAGTGGATGGGGGGTGTGAGTGGTTGAGGTAGGTAAGTGGGTTTTAGTCTGGGTTGTCAGTGGTTGGGGATGGGTGGGGGGTGTCAGTTGTGGGGGGTAGGTAAGTGGGTTTTAGTCTGGGGTGTCAGCCGTTGGCAATGTTAATGGTTGGAGGTAGGCTAGTGTCAGTCTGGGGTTTCAGTGGTTGGGAGTAGGTGGTTGTCATTCTGGGGTGTCAGTGGTGTAGGCTAGTGTCAGTCTGGGAAGTTAGTGGTTGGGGGTAGGCAGGTGTCAGTGGTTGGGGGTAGTCGGTTGTCATTCTTGGGTGTAAGTGGTTGGAAGTAGGCAGGTGTCAGTCTGGGGTGTCAGTGGTTGGGAGTAGGCGGATGTCATTCTGGGGTGTCAGTGGTGTAGGCAGGTGTCAGTCTGGGAAGTATGTGGCAGGGTGGTAGACAGGTGTCAGTCTGGGGTATCAGTGGTTGGGAGTCGGTGGGTGTCAGTTGTTGGGGGTAGTCGGTTTTGGGTGTAAGTGGTTGGAAGTAGGCAGGTGTCAGTCTGAGGTGTCAATGATTAGGGTTAGGTTGGCGTCAGTGTTTGGTTGTAGCTGGGTGTCAGGTATTGGGGGTAGGCACGTGTCAGTGATTGGTTGTAGCTGGGTGTCAGGTATTGGGGATAGGCAGGTGTGAACTTGGAATGCCAGTGGTTGGGGGTGGGAGGGTGTTAGTCTGGGGTGTCAGTGGATGGGGGTAAACTGGTTTCATATAAAAATTCCACCCCATCACATCGATAAACGTATGCTGCATTATTAGGCAATGTGGTAAACACCGCTGTAACAAGCAATATAGAGTGAATAGGCCCATCCAGGAAGCTCCACCTGCTGAAAATCAATGAAAATACCCACTAATGCTGAGATAAACAAACACACACAAAGTTTGTAAAATATTTCATCTAACTATACAAAGTATGCCGAAGAGTTAAGAAATTCACCAACTTCCAACTACTGACACCATCCTACCAGAGACTGAGATCTGCCTACCACCAATCACTGACACCCCAGACTGACATCTACCTACCCCCAACCACTGACACCCAACTACCTTCTACCACTGACACGTCAGACTGATGCCTGTCAACCCCCCCCCCCCCCACTGCCAACCACTGACCCCCGGCCTACCCACTACCTACCACTGACCCCCAGACTGACACCCCCCCCACTGCCAACCACTGACCCCCCGCCTACCCACTCTCTACCACTGACCCCCAGACTGACACCCCCCACTGCCAATCACTGACACCCACCTACCCACTCCCTACCACTGACCCCCAGATTGACACTCTCAACTGCCAATCACTGACACCCACCTACCCACTCCTTACCACCGACACCCCAGATTGACACTTGCCCATCCAGTCACAACTACTGACACCCCAGATTGACTTCTGCCAACTTCCCCAAAACCTCAGCCACTGCCACCCATATCCTGTCCCACTGACACCCCAGATTGACTTCTGCCAACCCCCCCTTCCCCAGAACCTCAGCCACTGACACCCATATCCTGTCGCACTGACAGCCCATACTGATAGACACCCCAATCCTGTCCCACTGACACCCCAGACTGATAGACACCCCAATCCTGTCCCACTAACGCCCCATACTGATAGACACCCCAATCCTGTCCCACTGACACCCCATACTGATAGACACCCCAATCCTGTCCCACTGACACCCCATACTGATAGACACCCCAATCCTGTCCCACTGACACTCCAGACTGATAGACACCCCAATCCTGTCCCACTAACACCCCATACTGATAGACACCCCAATCCTGTCCCACTGACACCCCATACTGATAAACACCCCTATCCTGTCCCACTGACACCCCATACTGATAGACACCCCTATTCTTTCCCACTGACACCCCATACTGATAGACACCCCAATCCTGTCCCACTGACACCCCATACTGATAGACACCCCAATCCTGTCCCACTGACACCCCATACTGATAGACACCCCAATCCTGTCCCACTGACACTCCAGACTGATAGACACCCCAATCCTGTCCCACTGACACCCCATACTGATAAACACCCCTATCCTGTCCCACTGACACCCCATACTGATAGACACCCCTATTCTTTCCCACTGACACCCCATACTGATAGACACCCCTATTCTTTCCCACTGACACCCCATACTGATAGACACCCCAATCCTGTCCCACTGACACTCCAGACTGATAGACACCCCAATCCTGTCCCACTAACACCCCATACTGATAGACACCCCAATCCTGTCCCACTGACACCCCATACTGATAAACACCCCTATCCTGTCCCACTGACACCCCATACTGATAGACACCCCTATTCTTTCCCACTGACACCCCATACTGATAGACACCCCAATCCTGTCCCACTGACACCCCATACTGATAGACACCCCAATCCTGTCCCACTGACACCCCATACTGATAGACACCCCAATCCTGTCCCACTGACACTCCAGACTGATAGACACCCCAATCCTGTCCCACTGACACCCCAGACTGATAAACACCCCTATCCTGTCCCACTGACACCCCATACTGATAGACACCCCTATTCTTTCCCACTGACACCCCATACTGATAGACACCCCTATTCTTTCCCACTGACACCCCATACTGATAGACACCCCAATCCTGTCCCACTGACACCCCATACTGATAGACACCCCAATCCTGTCCCACTGACACCCCATACTGATAGACACCCCAATCCTGTCCCACTGACACCCCATACTGATAAACACCCCTATCCTGTCCCACTGACACCCCATACTGATAGACACCCCTATTCTTTCCCACTGACACCCCATACTGATAGACACCCCTATTCTTTCCCACTGACACCCCATACTGATAGACACCCCAATCCTGTCCCACTGACACTCCAGACTGATAGACACCCCAATCCTGTCCCACTAACACCCCATACTGATAGACACCCCAATCCTGTCCCACTGACACCCCATACTGATAAACACCCCTATCCTGTCCCACTGACACCCCATACTGATAGACACCCCTATTCTTTCCCACTGACACCCCATACTGATAGACACCCCAATCCTGTCCCACTGACACCCCATACTGATAGACACCCCAATCCTGTCCCACTGACACCCCATACTGATAGACACCCCAATCCTGTCCCACTGACACTCCAGACTGATAGACACCCCAATCCTGTCCCACTGACACCCCAGACTGATAAACACCCCTATCCTGTCCCACTGACACCCCATACTGATAGACACCCCTATTCTTTCCCACTGACACCCCATACTGATAGACACCCCTATTCTTTCCCACTGACACCCCATACTGATAGACACCCCAATCCTGTCCCACTGACACCCCATACTGATAGACACCCCAATCCTGTCCCACTGACACCCCATACTGATAGACACCCCAATCCTGTCCCACTGACACCCCATACTGATAAACACCCCTATCCTGTCCCACTGACACCCCATACTGATAGACACCCCTATTCTTTCCCACTGACACCCCATACTGATAGACACCCCTATTCTTTCCCACTGACACCCCATACTGATAGACACCCCAATCCTGTCCCACTGACACTCCAGACTGATAGACACCCCAATCCTGTCCCACTAACACCCCATACTGATAGACACCCCAATCCTGTCCCACTGACACCCCATACTGATAAACACCCCTATCCTGTCCCACTGACACCCCATACTGATAGACACCCCTATTCTTTCCCACTGACACCCCATACTGATAGACACCCCAATCCTGTCCCACTGACACCCCATACTGATAGACACCCCAATCCTGTCCCACTGACACCCCATACTGATAGACACCCCAATCCTGTCCCACTGACACTCCAGACTGATAGACACCCCAATCCTGTCCCACTGACACCCCAGACTGATAAACACCCCTATCCTGTCCCACTGACACCCCATACTGATAGACACCCCTATTCTTTCCCACTGACACCCCATACTGATAGACACCCCTATTCTTTCCCACTGACACCCCATACTGATAGACACCCCAATCCTGTCCCACTGACACCCCATACTGATAGACACCCCAATCCTGTCCCACTGACACCCCATACTGATAGACACCCCAATCCTGTCCCACTGACACCCCATACTGACACTTTAATCTCAGAATGTCAGACAATGAATTGCACCATCTCCCCTCCCCCTCCCGCAGGTACTAACATCTGGAATGATCGGAGATCTGATCATACAATGGAGGGGTCGGATGGGACACGTGAAGTGTCGCTTTAGTCATCGCCCGCGGGTCACATAGTAAAGTTAGGCAGCGGCTGTGGCATTGTGTGCACATGCTCGGCTCCCTCCCCGGCACTTGTGGGGTTAATTGGTTTGCGCTGTCCCTTCCCCCACTACGTCACCATCAGTGATTGCGATCGTTGCGAGGGTCAGAAGCGGCGCATGCGGAGGCGGCAGAGCAGCACGGGAGGTGCAGAATATTTCCCGGGATACAATAATAATACTGCTACACCGGGCGGACAGGGCGGCTCCCGCACACAACTGACAGCCGGCTCCGCCCACCTCTGCACAGTGACGCAGCACTGATCAGCTGGCAGACGCGGCTCTGTGCCCGGAGACGGTGAGTGCTCTGCATTGTGCCATGAGACTGCTGCGGCACAAGATCCAGCTGTGGGCAGGTACCGGCGGGGGGGGGCACTGCCAATACTGGGCATCACGGGGGAATAAGGGGGCACTGCCAATACTGGGCATCACGGGGGAATAAGGGGGCACTGCCAGTAATGGGCATCACTGGGGGAAATGAGGGGGGACTGCCAATAATGGGCATCACGGGGGAAATGAGGGGGGTGAGGGCACTGCCAGTAATGGGCATCATGGGGGAATAAGGGGGCACTGCCAATAATGGGCATCACTGGGGGAAATGAGGGGGGACTGCCAATAATGGGCATCACGGGGGAAATGAGGGGGGTGAGGGCACTGCCAGTAATGGGCATCACTGAGGGGCACTGCTAATACTGGACATCACTAGGGGCAATGAAAGGGGAGGGGCACTGCCAGTAATGGGCATCATGGGGGAATAAGGGGGCACTGCCAATAATGGGCATCACTGGGGGAAATGAGGGGGGACTGCCAATAATGGGCATCACGGGGGAAATGAGGGGGGTGAGGGCACTGCCAGTAATGGGCATCACTGAGGGGCACTGCTAATACTGGACATCACTAGGGGCAATGAAAGGGGAGGGGCACTGCCAGTAATGGGCATCACCAAGGGGGAATGGGCACTGCCAATACCGGCTATCATTGGGTGCAATAGGAGGGGAGGGGGGGCATTGCCAATAATGGGCATTACTGGGGGGGAGGGGGCACTGCCAATACCGGCATCACTGGGGGCAATGAGGGGGGGCACTGCCAATAATGAGCAATCACTGAGGGGAGGGGACACTGCCAATACCTGCATCACTGGGGCAATGAAGGGGGGCACTGCCAATAATGAGCAATCACTGAGGGGAGGGGGCACTGCCAATACCGGGCATAACTGGGGGCAATGAGGGGGGAGGGGACACTGCCAATAATGGGCATCACTGGGGGCAATGAGGGGGGAGGGGGCACTGTCAAAAATGGGCATCACTGAGGAGCACTGCCAATAATGGGCATAACTGGCAGGTACCAGCAGGGGGGGCACTGACAATACTGGGCATCACTGGTGGCAATAAGGGGGCACTGCCAATGATGGGCATTACTGGGGGGAGGGGGCACTGCCAATACTGGGCATCACTGAGGTCAATGAGGGGGTCACTGCCAATAATGGGCATCACTGAGGGGAGTGGGAACTGCCAATACTGGGCATCACTGGGGGCAATGAGGGGGGAGGGGACACTGCCAATAATGGGCATCACCGTGGGGGAGCGGCTCTGCCAATACCGGGAATTATTGGGTGCAATGAGAGGGGCACTGCCAATAATGGGCATCACTGGGGGGAGGTCGCACTGCCAATACTGGGCATCACTGGGTGAAATGAGGGGGGCACTGCCAATACCGGCTTTATTGATGGGAGGGGGCACTGCCAATGCCAAGCATCACTGAGGGGGGCACTGCCAATAATGGGCATCACTGAGAGGGAGGGGGCACTGCCAGTAATGGGCATTACTGAGGGGGGCACTGCCATGTGGGGCATCACTGGGGGCATGGAGGGAGGGAGAGAGCACGGTCAATACTGGGCATAACTGGGGGCACTGAGGTGGGGAGAGAGCACTGCCATAGGGGGCATAACTGGGGGCAATGAGGTGGAGGGGCACTGCCAATTCTGGACATCACTGGGAGCACTGTGGGGGAGGGAGCACTGCCAATACTGGGCATTACGGGGGGCAATGAGGGGGGAGAGGGCACTGCCGTGGATGGGTAATAAGGGTGGAGGGAAGCACTGCCATGGGGGCATTACTGGGGGTACTGCCAGTCTGTGTTCGATTTATAGGATCTGTATAAATTGCATACCATCAATGGAAGGCACCACCAATCTTTGTGTCAAGTATGATCTCCGTATACACTGTGTGCCAGGCTTGGTCTCTATCTGGGCTTTGTATACTATGTGCCAGGCTTTGTCATTATCTGGGTTCTGTAGTGTGCCAGGCTTAGTCTCTATCTGGGTTCTGTATATACTGTGTGCCAGGCTTGTTCTCTATCTGGGCTTTGTATACACCATGTGCCAGGCTTGTTCTCTATCTGGGCTTTGTAGGCACCATGTGCCAGGCTTGTTCTCTATCTGGGCTTTGTATGCACCGTGTGCCAGGCTTGTTCTCTTTCTGGGCTTTGTATGCACCGTGTGCCAGGCTTTTTCTCTACCTGGGCTTTGTATGCACCGTGTGCCAGGCTTGTTCTCTACCTGGGCTTTGTATGCACAGTGTGCCAGGCTTGTTCTCTATCTGGGCTTTGTATGTACCGTGTGCCAGGCTTGTTCTCTATCTGGGCTTTGTATGCACTGTGTGCCAGGCTTGTTCACTATCTGGGCTTTGTATGCACCGTGTGCCCGCCTTGTTCTCTATCTGGGCTTTGTATGCACCGTGTGCAAGGCTTGTTCTCTATGTGGGCTTTGTATGCACCATGTGCCAGGCTTGTTCCCTATCTGGGCTTTGTATACACCGTTTGCCAGTCTTGTTCTCTATCTGGGCTTTAAATACACTGTGTGCCAGGCTTGCTCTCTATCTGGGCTTTGTATACACCAACTGCCAGGCTTGTTCTCTATTTGAGCTTTGTATACAGCATGTGCCAGGCTTGTTCTCTATCTGGGCTTTGTATACACTGTGTGCCAGGCTTGTTCTCTATCTGGGCTTTGTATACACTGTGTGCCAGTTTTGTATATACTGAGTGCCAGACTTGGTCTTTATCTGTGTTTTGTATATACTATGTGACAGGCTTGGTCTCTATCTGGGTTCTGTATACACTGTGTGCCAGGCTTGGTCTCTATCTGGGCTCTGCATACACCATGTGCCAGACTTGGTCTCAATCTGGGCTCTGTATACACTGTGTGCCAGGCTTGGATTCTATGTGGGCTCTGTTTACATTGTGCCAGGATTGGTCTTTGTTTGAGTGTTGGCACACCCCTGACCAACAAGGTCTGTGGTCTGTGAAGAGACTGAGAGGGCCATTTGGAGGGCTGAAAGGAAGACGAGAAATACACTATATTGTCAAAAGTATTGGGACGCCTGCCTTTATACGCACATGAACTTTAATGGCATCCCAGTCTTAGTAGGGTATACAATTGGGTTGGCCCATCCTTTGCAGCTATAACAGCTTCAACTCTTCTGGGAAGGCTGTCCACAAGGTTTAGGAGTGTGTCTATGGGAATGTTTGACCGTTCTTCCAGAAGCACATTAGTGAGGTCAGGCACTGATGTGGACAAGAAGGCCTGGCTCGCAGTCTCTGTTCTAATTTATCCCAAAGGTGTTCTATTGGGTTAAGGTGAGAACTCTGTGCAGGCCAGTCAAGTTCCTCCACCCCAAACTCGCTCATCCATGTCTTTATGGACCTTGCTTTGAGCACTGGTCAAAATCATTTAGTGGGATGCCATTAAAGTTCATGTGCGTGTAAAGGCAGGAGTCCCAATACTTTTGACAATATAGTATATGCATATAGGTAGAAGGTGGAGGAACTTTGCCACTCTGTCCTTCGCTTAGCAGGTCTGTGGCCTGGTTCAGGATGGCCTCTGTGCTTAAAGCGGAGTTCCACCCAAAAGTTTTGACAGGTACCCGCTCCCACTTCCGCTCGGAGCGCCGCGGCACCCTTAGCGGAAGTTCTCCTCTCCCCCTCCCTCCCTGCAATCTTCTGGGACATGTCAGAGGTCCCAGAAAATTGCCGGCCAATCACGACGCGTAGCGCAACTCGCGCATGCGCAGTGCATACCCGGCTGTGAACCTGACAACTGTCACACCCGGGTGCCCACACCAGTGATGCCGGCGCCGCAGAGCAGAGAGGGAGAAGAGCGAGACTTCGGGCGGCAGCATCGCTGGACCGTTGGACAGGTGAGTGTGTGAGGCTGGAACTCCGCTTTAAAGCAGAACGAAACCCTCCTGTCCTTTTCAGCCAAGCAAGCTGCCATCTTAGCTTCTGTTTGATGTACAACCGCCATGGTGCTGCTCATGTGATCAGTTATTACACAAGCTATTTGAGGTTTGACAGTTTGGTTGAGAGCACAAGCAAATGTGACAGTTTGCGTTCCCGGCATGTCGGGAATGTAAATGTTTTTTGAAACTGTTAAATCAATGGTTTACTTCCACTTTGGATTGAGAAGCACGCTATGAGGGCTGACTGGTAACATCTGGAGAAGATGGCAGGTTGCAATCGTGCGTAAGGGCTCTTTCACACGGTCCGCCTCCGTAGGCGGATCCGTGCTGCTCAGCGGGGATCGATCCGCGATCCCCGCTGAGCCGGCGGATGACAGCTCCGTCTCCGCTTGCAGTGCGGAGAGGGAGGTGTCACAGCCCCTGCTGCTCTCTGTGGGGAATCGGATGAGAGCGGACCGCCTGTCCGCTCTCATCCGATCCCCAGGACGGATGGAAAATAGGGTTTCCATCCGTCTGGATTTCACGGGCAGGATCGGATGCGGATGGCAGCGGGTGTCAGTGGCCGCTGGTGCCGTTCCTTCAGAGTCCCGTGCCGTGACTATTGGCTCCCGGGCGCGTGCGCAGGAGTGACGTCACCGCGGCTCCGGCCAATCAGATGGCCGGATGCCGCCATCCCAGAGGACGGGCGACTGGACATGTCGCCCGTCCATAGAGGTAAATGGACTGCGCGGCGGGGGCTCGTTCTAAGGTAAGTATTTCATAATGAGCTAGTATGCGACGCATACCAGCTCATTATGTGTTTCTCTTTCAGGTCGGAAAAAAAAAAAAAAAATGTTTGTATGGGTTTACAACCTCTTTAAATAGTTGGTAAGGCTTAAGATAGACACCAATCCATCCAGTTCAACCTGAGTGTGTGTATGTGTATATCGCTACCATTTTCAATATCCCTGTACATTACTCTTGCTAAGAAACACATCTAAGAGCCGGTTCACATATATGTGATGACAGACATCGCATGTGATTCATAGCGCACTGCTCTGCATATCACATGCGATGTCTGTGCAATGCAAATTCAGCCATACAGATTGTATGGCTCAATTCCCATCGCATTGAGACACAACTCACACAGGACCCTTTTTTTGGAACCAGAATCAGATTGCATGGGTGTTCACACCTATGCGATCCGATCCATGTTCAAACTCACAGTTCGCACTACGATATGTGAACTGATCTGGGGGTGTCGTTAACTTTGTATTGACACCCCCAGCGATTCGCATATGGCAGTGTGAACTTGCCTGCGAGTTGAATGCCATGTGGGAACCCGCAGTGGATTTGCAGGGTTCCCGCATTGCATATGTGTGAACCGAGACTAAATGTTTTTTGAATTTATCCATACTTCCTGCTGACACCACCAACTGTGGAAGGGAGTTTCACACATCCTTACTGCTCTAACAGTAAAGAACCCCTCACACAGTTTAAAAATCGAAGCACTTTTCATGCAACTTCATTGTGTGGCCAAGTATCTGCTTTAGAGACAATAGGTTAACTAGTTTTCTCCCAGTGCTGGAGTTCCTATTTTAAAAATGACATTCTGCCATAGTCCTGTGTGCAGAGATGAGATAATGGGTGGGCTACCATCTATTCCTCTTCATTAGTCGTCAAAGAAATGTATCTGGAATATAACATTGACTGCAACCACAAACTCCGATCCATCACATTTCTATGGAGACTTTCATTGCTCCTGGCTGTGTCAGGTTATGTTCAGCAGATTCAGTACTTGCAAGGAGACTCTGGACTGAAGCGCAGCAGGGGCTGGGGGTGGGGCAGTGCAGCCTGCAGCGGCCCCAATCAATGCAGCGGCCCAGCCGGCAATGCGAGCAGGGGGCGTGTGACGTGACGCGTCGAAGCCTTTCGCGCACGTCGACGAATTTTCGTAGTCGACTAGTCGTTGCAGCCCTATTGCTATCATATTTCCTCCTAAAGTGGTAGCAAACTGCATTTTTTTTATTTTTACCTACAGGTAAGCTTATAATACAGCTTATTTGTAGGTTAAATGAATATCTCCTAATTGTGCACCGTTCAAGAGATATTCTAGTGAGCAGCAGCCGGTGACATCAGCGGCGCATGCGCTCTGAATGAACGTGCTGTTCCTTCAGAGCTCTGTGCCGGCCGTGACTCCGGCGAACGTTCAGGAGTGACGTCATCGCGGCTTAGCCATTCAAGCTGCTGCAGTCCACGAACCCGAAATGGAAGACATGGTAAAGATGGAAGCCTCTACAGCGGTGGCAACATGCTGCTGGAGGGCTTCTTTGCAAGGTAAGCCTTTCATAAGTATGCTATGCATACTAGCGCATTATGCCTTTTTTTTTTTTCCTCTTTTAACCACTACAGCCCTGGAAGGAAAATGTATGTAATTTTTCCCTGCAAATAGAGCTTTCTTTTGGTGGTATTTGATTACCTCTGCAGTTTTTTTATTTTTTTTTTTGCACTATAAACAAAAAAAATACCAACAATTTTGAAAAAAAAAAATCAATAATTTTTTTAGTTTCTGCTATAAAACCTATCCAATAAAAAATTTAAAATAATCTAATTTCTGTAATAATTTAGGCCAGTATGTATTCTGCCACATATTTTTGGTAAAAAATCCCAATAAAAATATGGTTTGCGCAAAAGTTATAGCCTCTACAAACTATGGGATATTTTTATTTGTTATTTTTTACTAGTAATAACGGTGATCAGCGACTTATAGCCAGACTACAATATTGCAGGGGACAGTCGGTGATCACTGAGTGATCAGTGCTAAAATATATGCACTGTCACTGTACTAATGATACTGGCTGGGAAGGGGTTAACAGGGGCGATCAAAAGGTTAAATGTGTGCCTGAGAATGCGGTCACCACTGGCTCCCTCCCGCCTGAAATGCTGCAAGCAGATATGAGTATTACAAATGAAATGAACTGCATTTTTGGTTTGTGGTGCTCAGATGAAGTGTAGTTCAACTTTAAGGTAAAAAACGTTTAGGCTTTAGAACCACTTGAATGCATTCTAATAGCTTGGCAATGCTTGCTATTGCTGGGTCTGTGATCTACTAGATCCTTTCCATCCTCAATTCCCCCAGGGGTTCTCCCCCTAGTGAACTGCATGTATATTTTTAGCTTTCAAGTGTATTACATTTTTCTACATTTAAACCTCATCTATTTGACTAGATTATTTATTTTAATCTATTTATTTTAATCTTTATATCCTTTATGAACAAGTTAAAAACTGGTCCCAGGACAGACCCCCGGGGTACCCTACTCATAACTCTAGACCATTCAGAAAATATGCCATTATTCACAACCCTCTGGATGCGCTTTTGTAACCAGTTTTCTATCTAGGTACATATGATCTCATCAATGCCAAAAGACCTTAATTTGTAAATGTACACTACATCCACCAGCCTTCCTCTAAAATTACAACTTACCTCCTCTTAGAATGTTGAAAGGTTGGCTTAGCATGAATGACCTTTCATAAATCCAGGGTGGTTACTATTAATGATACTGTTTTCATCAGCAAATTCTTGGATATGGTGCCTTATCATTCCTTTCAAAGTTTACATACTATTGATGTTAGGCTGACTAGTTTCCAGGTGTACTGTATATCCTGGCCCTTTTTGAATATTGGCACCACATTTGCTTTCACCAATCAGCTAGTACCATTCCAGTTAGTAAGCTATCCTTAAAAATGAGGAACAATGCGCTGGCCATACAATTGCTAAATTCTTTGAGAACTCTCAGGTGTAATCCATCCAGTCCTGGTGATTTATTGACAGGTAAAGTAGAACTATAGGCAAAACTTTTTTTTGTTTATGTTTTGGATGTAGCGGGGGGGGGGGGGGCGTTATAACCCTTGTCAGGTTTCTTTTAACCATCTGTGTCCAATTGTGAGATTTCCCTTCAATTCCTGTCACATAGCCAAAACAGGAAGTGGGAGGAAATCCCTGCCAGTTAAGCCAATTCCTTGAGGTCTCCCAGGTCACCAGAACTAGTGTCCTCAATGGGAGATTTCCCCTCTATTATTTTTCTGGTGACAACCAAAATTTGGGTTTTTTTTTTTTTTTACTTTCATATTCAATGATTATGGTAAACGGGACAAATAGAGAGGGTGAATCTCCTAATGGGAGCGCAGACAGCAATAAAAACTGACACGCATTCTAATCCCTTCTTACTTTATCCAAAACTAAACAAAATAGTTTTGCTTTTAGTGATACTTTAAGTTTTTCTGTTATTTTTTTAATCCAAAGATCCTTTATTAATAATGTAAAGATGTAAAGAAATACAAAAAACATTGCATTTCTAATGTAGTGTATATAAAGATAGTTCTTAAGAAGGTAGGAATAGTGACATCCTCTTGTTACATTCCTGAGTGCTACATTACACAAACCATTGAAAACATTGTAATAAGCAGGTCACTTAGGCTGCATTCACACTTGAGCGTAGCGTTTTTTACAGCGATTTTACCGCGATTTTACCGCGATTTTTTTCAGGCGTTTTTCATTGACATCTATCAAAAACGCTGGTAATCAGCCCAAAAAGAAGCTCATGTAATTTTTTCAGCTACAGGCGTTTTGCAAAACGCTCAGATGTGAACAGGGGCCATTTAAATGAATGGGGTTTTACTTGTTGGGCGTTTTGGAAGCGTTTCTTTTGAGCGTTTTTGGAGCTGAAAACGCCCAGGTGTGAATGGAGCCTTAGGCTTCTTTCACAAGGCCGCTCCGCTGCTTTAGTCCGCTGCGGGACTTTTTTTTTTTTTTTTTCATCCGCTTTGTGTCATCCGCTCCGTGTGCCCGCATATCATCCCATCCGTTTGCGGATGATATGCGGACATAATGTAAGTATATGGCATTGCGGATGTCAGCGGATGACACCGCTGACATCCGATTTTCCTTCCTTTCCGTTTTTTACACGGATTAAAAAATAGAGTTCTGTTCCATTCCAAAAAACGGAACAGAACTGAAAGGAGGAAAATCGGATGTCAGCGGATGGTATTCCGCTGACATCCGCAGTGCCATTCACTTACATTAAAGTCCGCAATCATCCGCAAAAAAATAGGATGATTTGCGGACACACGGAGCCGCCGTGTGAAAGGACCCTTATACATCAAGAAAATGAGACCGCTAGTAGGTTATAACCATATTTCTGCAGTTTGAAAAAATTGTAACCATAAAATACACTTGGACATAATTCCTTACACTTGCAACAATCTGTCCATCACTAACGGAGGCAGCCTTGGAATGTCTAACCAGTGGCCTTTTTTTAGGACCATTTTTCTTGATAATAATCTTTTTTACTTTAGTGTATAGCCACTCGGGTTTAACATTTTTTCATTTATGTTTGTTGCCTATAGGAATATACTGACAAACGCCATTGTCCCATACAATGCACTCCCACATTTCTTCAGCGGTTTTTAGTTGCAAGAATTTGATCCCATTTAGTATCATGTAGTTTGAAGCACAGCTTAGAAAAGTTCTTTTGAAATGTAATGTTCTTGTCCTACCTAAGTGTCTTCCTTTCATATTGTTTATGGCAAACATATTTACTCTGTGATTACTGTTACCTAAATTAGAACTTATTTCCACATCTAAAATCAGTTTTATTTGTAGTTAGAAAATCCAGCAGAGCATTATTTTGATTGTCTACCACTTGACTCTTGAATTTGTGCTGCAATACTTTAAAGAAACTATAAGCCTTGGTTGAGTGAACAATTCCTCCTGCCCAATCAAAATTAAGATAGTTGAAGTTTCCCATGATTCAATAGCGATTAGTTAATAATTTGTTTAGGATATTCACCAGGCATTACAGTTTTGTGTACCTTGAGTTATGGTGTTCTTTTAAATTGCTTTACTGCTGTCTGTATTATTGGGATTTGTATTGCAAGCCATCTTTCCTATTATAGGTACCCAGTGACACAGGAACATGCCATGTTTAACGGGGGGGGGGGGGGTCTTGGTGGGTGTAGTGCCCTTTAGTTGTTGCCCCTCCTTCGGGGATGTAGTGAGTGGAGTTTTGCCCCTTTTTATACCAGCTCTGGGTGGGCCCTGGTGGAGTTCAGGGTATGGGAACAGGACACTCCCTGACCAACAACATGTAGGTCTTTGTCCTATGGAGGGACTGAGGGGGGCATTTTCAGGACCGATCCTCCAGGAAGATGAGAAATGGGCACATAGGGAGAAGGTGGAGGAACTTTGCCACCCCTGTCCTTTGCTTAGCATGTCTACAACTTAGGCTGGCCATACACTATACAATTTTCTTGTTCAACTTTCCTTTAGATTTACCAAAACCATGTAATATAGGGTCAAACCTAAACACTTTCAATTTGTATGCAGTCAGGCAGGCCCTTGCACTACATAGTTTAAGGTAAATCTAAAGGAAATTGAATAAGAAAATTGTATAGTGTATGGCCAGCCTTAGTTCAGGATGGCCTTGGGGCCTAAATTGAGGAACATCCTAAGTGTGGAACACTGTGTGCCAGGCCTGGTCTCTGTCTGAGATTTCTATATACTAGAGCTGCAGGATTCTGGACAAAATGAGAATCAAAATTTTTTTCTTTTTTTGCTTAGAATAAAGATCATGATTCTGAATAACTTTATTTTAAAGATTTACAACCCGTGAACATTAGGTTATCAAAGGAGATGGCAATAAAATAAGACATAATACTCTGCTTCAATCAAACAAGATGGCAATAAAATAAGACATGATACTCTTTGCTTCAATTACATTTAAAGAAATGTAATGAAAAAGAATGTAATGTGTAAAGAAATAAAAAAAATTACCATTAAGTTTTATATTAGGGTTTTTTTTTTTTTTTAGTACTCGCTGATACCAATTACCGATACCTACCGCAACTTTTTTGTTTACACTTCAGCTATTAGCAATGGTACAAAGCATTGAAAAATTATTTTACAAATGAAATTAAATATATATTTTTTAATTTTGCAAATTTTTTCAATGTGAAACATGTAAATATATGTTAAAGGTGACAAAATATGAATAAACAATGCAAACGAAAAAAAAAAGTTTTAATTATTAATAGTTTATAATATAGAAGTTGTTAAAAAAAAAAATTAGCAGAAATATATTAAATGGAGAAGCAGAATAAGGAGTAATAAGGCTGATTAGAATAAATTAACGGTTAATAAGGGATTACACAGAGGAACAACCTAATAAAAACTTATTTTTTTACTTGACAAGATTGCTTTAAACTAACTTCATTTGCAGACCATAGTTCATCCCTTTTGATCTGTAAATGAATAAACAGGACAGGTAAGAAGATACAATGTTTCTTTTTATCTGTCTCTTTCAGCGCTGAGCAATGTTGTTGGTGGTTTTTTTTTTTTACAGCTGTGAGCAGGGGAACTGCTCTACAATTTTTATATGAATCGTGGCAATGGTGGATTAGGATCATGTGGGGGGATTGATTCGAGATCGCAATCTTTTCACGATTAAACGTGCAGCTCTACTATACACTGTACCAGGCTTGGTCTCTGTCTGGACTCTGTACAGTGCCAGGCTTGGTATTTATCTTTACTCTGTATATACTGTGTGCCAGGCTTGGTCTCTATCTAGGTTCTGTATGCACTGTGAGCCAGGCTTGATCTCAATCTGGGTTCTGTATACACCATGTGCCAGGTGTGTTCTCTATCTGAGCTCTGTATACACTATGTGCCAGGGTTGGTCTCTATTTGGGGTCTGTATACACTGTGCCTGGCTTTATTTCTATCTTGGTTCTGTATATACTGTGTGCCAGGCATGGTCCTTGTCTGAGCTCTATATACACTGTGCTAGACTTGGTCTTTAACTGGGTCCTCTATATACTGTGCCAAGCTTGGTCCCTATCTGGGCTTTGTATACAATATGTGCCAGGCTTGGTCTCTATCTGGGTTCTGTATATACTGTGCCTTTTTTTTGGGGGGGGGGGGGCTCTGTATACACTATGGCAGGCTTGGTACCTATCTGGGTTCTGTATACACTGTGCGCCAGGCGTGGTCCCTGTCTGAGCTCTGTGTACACCGTGCTAGGCTTGGTCTTTATCTGGGTCCTCTAATCACTGTGCCAAGCTTGGTCTCTATCTGGGCTTCGTATGCAATGTGTGTCTGGCGTTGTCTCTATCTGGTCTCTGCATATACTGTGCCAGGCTTGGTGTTTATCTGGGCTCTGTATACACTATGGCATGCTTGGTGTCTACCTGGGTTCTATCTATACTATGTGCCAGGCTTGGTCTCTATATGGGCTCTGTATACACTGTTTGAGCTTTTCTAAATCTGGAGCACTCCGAATCTGGTGCAGCTCTGCATGTTAGCCAATCAGCTTCTAACTCCAGCTTGTTCAGTTAAGCTTTGAGAATAAAACCTGGAAGCTGATTGGTTTCTATGCAGAGCTGCACAAGAATTTCCATGCTCCAATTTTAGTAAATCTCCTCCACTGTGTGCCAGGCTTGGTTTCTATCTGGGTTCTGTATACACTGTGCCAAGCTTGGTCTCTATCTGGACTCTGTATACACTGTGTGCCAGTCTTGGTCTCTATCTGGGCTCTGTATACACTGTGTGCCAGTCTTGGTCTATATCTGGGCTCTGTATACACTTTGTGCCATTCTTGGTCTATATCTGGGCTCTGTTTACACTGTGTGCCAGTCTTGGTCTATATCTGGGCTCTGTATACACTGTGTGCCAGTCTTGGTCTCTATCTGGGCTCTGTATACACTGTGTGCCAGTCTTGGTCTCTATCTGGGCTCTGTATACACTGTGTGCCAGTCTTGGTCTATATCTGGGCTCTGTTTACACTGTGTGCCAGTCTTGGTCTATATCTGGGCTCTGTATACACTTTGTGCCAGGCTTGGTCTCTATCTGGGCTCTGTTTACACCGTGTGCCAGTCTTGGTCTCTATCTGGGCTCTATTTACACTGTGTTCCAGTCTTGGTCTCTATCTGGGCTCTGTATGCACTGTGTGCCAGTCTTGGTCTATATCTGGGCTCTGTTTACACTGTGTTCCAGTCTTGGTCTCTATCTGGGCTCTGTATACACTGTGTGCCAGTCTTGGTCTATATCTGGGCTCTGTTTACACTGTGTGCCAGTCTTGGTCTATATCTGGGCTCTGTATACACTTTGTGCCAGGCTTGGTCTCTATCTGGGCTCTGTTTACACTGTGTGCCAGTCTTGGTCTATATCTGGGCTCTGTTTACACTGTGTGCCAGTCTTGGTCTATATCTGGGCTCTGTATACACTGTGTGCCAGTCTTGGTCTATATCTGGGCTCTGTTTACACTGTGTTCCAGTCTTGGTCTCTATCTGGGCTCTGTATACACTGTGTGAAATCTCTCTAGTAAATGTATACTGCATAATTAATATGTGACCTCCTCAATGCTTTCTTAATACACAATTCCTCCCTTTTTTGGGTTTGTGATGAAAGTAATGAATGCCATTTATGCTCTCCCTCACTGTATCTTATTGAAGGGATTATATAGATTCCTGTTATTGCCCCCCCCCCCCCCATTGCAATTGTTCTATTTATATTGTTAAAGTGGTAGGAAACTGCATCCATAGTATGCATCACTTACTAGCACATTATGACAGACTTACCTGAAAACGAAGCCCTCCAGTGGCACGCTGTCACACTGAAGGTCTTCTTTCCAGGTTCGCAGGCTATCTGATTGGCTGAGCCAGCGATGATGTCACTCTTGTGCGCTGTCTACGGCACAGGTATGCCGTTCCTTCAGAGTCCATGCCCTGGTGAGGTCACCAGCTGTATCTAAAGTAAATATCTCCTAAACCGTACATGTTTAGGAGTTATTTACAGTACCTAAAGGTAAGCCTTATTATAGACTTTAGGAAATAGTAAAATGTTAATATGATATTACCTCCTGTATGCTAGATATTGTAATGCTAAGCATACAGAGCAGGAGGGCTATTTAATTTTTTCTGAAGCCGGTGGTGGCACTAGGATGATTTCATGTGAAGGATAGTCAGCAATGTAGGATGGAAGGTGCACGTGTTGGGAAGTAAGGTGTATTGTGTTAGACTGAGGAGGGTCTGTGGTAGTGTCAGTGGTGTAGGACATGACCGTCCACAAGGGGGGCAAGTTGAATCTCAACTTCCCCTTTAAAGTGGTTGTAAAGCCGCTTTATACCATCCTGTCAGGTTTGTTTAATAATCCTGTTTGCCCATGCCCCTGTGTCTGTGTTTTTAAAAAAATAAGCCGTTCTTTACTAGTTTTTAGAGCACTGATCGCTGCTCACGTGACCCGCTGCCCCTCTCCTCTCCCAGTCTGACAGCTGCCTACAGCGAGCGGGGCCGAGGATTTCCCGCTGACGGGCGGGGGGTTTGTAGGAGGAGGTGGAGAAGAGAGGCTATGGGTCACGTGAGCAGTGATTGGCGCTCTAAAAACTGGTAAAGAATGGCTTATTTTTATAAAACACATACACAGGGGAACACAGATTATTAAACAGACTGTAGACAGATTATATGAAACTACAGCAGTAGGAGGAGGGGAGGGGCACTGACACAGGAGCAGGGAAGGAGGGGGAGAGAGGATAGAGGTGGAAAGGAGGGCTGCGGATGATGGAGGCACATAGACTGACCACGGTGTCAGGGCTCAGCAGCCATGGTATACCGTGGTCAGTTTACAGAGGGGAGGACATAGCCAGGCAGGATTAGCCAGGTATTTTAGGTGATAGAAGGAGCCACATTACACAGCACAAGCACTGTGCTGTATAACATGCTTTAAGAGAACAGGAACATTATTTATTATATATATATATATATATATATATATATATATATATATATATATATATATATATATATATATATATATATATATATTTATTTATTTTTTTTAGGTTAACAAACGCTTTAAAAATAAATTCTGCCATTTCCCCTATAAAAATAAATACTCACGAGTCGCGGCTCGCGCAGTGACTGATGTCATCTTCATTACATTGTTGAAAAGGGGCTCAGCATGGGTGGCTATAAAATGATGCCCCCCCCCCCCCCCGAAAAAAGTTCTGCGGACTCCCATGGTGTAGGGCAGGACTCTTGCTCTGAGAATTGTGTTGAGAAGAGCCGATATTACAGGACAGAGATAGTTGAGTTTAAGAATGGTGGAGAATGATCAGTGGCTATAGAGTAGAGGATGCAAGGTGTTACCTAGTAGAAAGTAGTTGGTGTAGGGTAGTGATAGCTGACTTTAGATTGGAATCAGGTTGAAGAGTGTCTATGATGTATGGCAGAGACGGCTCTGTGTCAGCATGGAAAAGGATAGGCGGTGCATGTAGATGTTGCCCATAATGAGGATGTTGTCAGAGAAGGAAGGTCATTGGTGTAGGGCAGAGGTTGCTGGGTGTGAGGAAAGGTTCATGTGGAGGAGAGTTGGTATTTAAAGTAGAACTATGGGCAAAACTTTTTTTGTTTTTTTCATTTTGGATAAATTAGGGGGGGTTATAATCCCTGTCAGTTTATTTTTTAATATCTGTGTCCCATTGGGGAGATTTCCCTTCACTTTCTGTCCCATAGCCAAAACGGGACGTGAGAGGAAATCCCTGCAAATTAACCACTTCAATACAGGGCACTTTCACCCCATTCCTGCCCAGGCCAATTTTCAGCTTTTGGCGCTGTTGCATTTTGAATGACCATTGCGCGGTCATGCAACACTGTACCTACACCAAATTTATGTAATTTTCCCCCCACAAATAGAGCTTTCTTTTGGTGGTATTTGATCACCGCAAGTTTTTTTCTTTTTTGCTAAACAAATAAAAAAAGACCGAAAAGTTTGAAAAAAAAAAAGTTTTTTTGTTTATGTTATACAATTTTGTAAATAAATACGTGTTTTCCTGCACTGATGAGGCGGCGCTGACAGGCACTGATGGGGTGGCACTGATAGGCGGCACTGATAGGCGGGACTGATGGGCACTGATAGGTAGCACTGATATACAGCATTGGTAGGCACTGGTAGGCGGCACTGATAGGCGGCATTGATCGGCACTGATAGGCGACACTGATGGGCACTGATAGGTGGCACTGATGGGCACTGGTAGGCGGCACTGATGGGCACTGATAGGCTGCACTGATCGGCACTGACGGGCGGCACTGATGGGCACTGATAGGCGGCACTGATAGATGGCAATGATGGGCACTGGTGGGCAGCACTGATGGGGAGGGCACTGGCGGGCAGCACTGATGGGGAGGGCACTGGGGAGCTCCCTGAGCCCTGATTGCCATCCCTGGTGGCCATAGTGGGCATCCCTGGGGTCATGGGTGGGCATCCCTGGGGTCTCATGGGTGGGCATCCCTGGTGGTTCTAGTGGCACCCCCCCCCCCCCGAGGGTCTGCACTGGTAATCAATGATCTGATTACCAGTGCAGACCCCCCCCCCTGTCAGGAGAGCCGCAGATCGTCTCTCCTTTACTCTTGCCTGTCAGGCACGTACGGAGGAAAGCCGATTCAACGGCTCTTCCTGTGTACTATGGTCACATGGTAAAGAAAGAGCCTATGTCAGTAGGCTCTTTAACGAGATCTGAGATGTGGTGTGTCAGTGTGACACGCCGCATCACCGATCGCCGCTCTGCGCATTATCCTGCCGCCGTCATATGACGTCCGGTCAGGATGATGCAACCACTTTCCCGCCGTCAATCGCCTATAGGGCGGGCGGGAAGAGGTTAAGGGAATCCCTTTGGGTCCCTCAGATCACCAGAACTAGTGTCCTCCATTGGAAGATTTCCTTCTATTACTTTTCTGGGGAAGAGAGAAAATTTGGGATTTTCTTTTACTTCCACTTTTGATAATAGTAAATGGGACAAATAGGGTTAATCTCCCTAATAAGGACACAGAAAGCAAAAAAAAAACCAAAAAAAAACAGGTGTTCTAATCCCTCTACCCTCTATCCAAGACTAAAAAAAAAAAAAAGTTTTGCCTTCAGTTGTACTTTAAGGTATGAGGGGTTTGGGGGTGAACACAACCAGGTAGCAAAAGGTTGCTTTGGTGGAAAAGAGGTTGTATGGTGCCAGGTGAGGGTGTAGAGAAAATATGGTCCATTGGGAGGCTACTGTAAGGTTATAGAGCACTGATTGCTAGGTATGAATATGAACTATGGTTCAGTTAGGATGGTCAGTGAGATGGTGCAGATTTGATTGGGTGTTTAGACTGTGTAAAATATAGGAGATTGGGTGTTGCAGGGAAGAGGTGGCCAGGTGTGGTGAAAGGAGGTCAGCTCTGTAGGCTAGAGATGACTGAATATATCAGCTTGATGAAGGACAGAAGGAATCTGAGGGAAGATGTGAGGATGATGTAAGCTGAGGGAGGATCAGTTGGGGAAGGTAGACACGGTTGAGTGTAAGGATGGCATGGGGCAGGGGTGGCCTGATGTAAAGATGATTTCAGGAGAAGGTTTAGTAGTGCAGGGATAAGGATATGGTGATAATTGGTGAGAATGGTTTGAGGTTGTATAGGTAGTTGGTGTCAGTGGTGTATTTTGGTTTTGTGCTGCCCTAGGCAAGACTAAAATTAGGCCACCCCCCCCCCCCTCCTATGTAAATTTGTCCCACTCCTTTTTTAACGGATGTGACTCCATCCATAATTGAAGGACTACAAGTCCCAGCATGAATGAGAGGGGGTAGGGGAGAGAGAGAGGGGGGATGATAGAGAGAGAGGGGAAGAGAGAGGCAGGGATGAAAGAGAGGGGGGTGAGAGAGAGGGGGGGAATCAAAGAGTGAGAGAGGGAGGGGGTGAGAGAGGGGGGGATGAGAGAGAGAGGGGGTGAGAGAGAGAGGGGGGATGAGAGAGGGGATGAGAGAGAGAGAGAGGGGGATGACAGAGAGAGAGAGGGGGAGATGAGAGAGAGGGGGAGATGAGAGAGAGGGGGGGGGATGAGAGAGAGAGAGGGGATGAGAGAGAGAGAGAGAGGGGATGAGAGAGAGAGAGAGAGGGGATGAGAGAGAGAGAGAGGGGGATGACAGAGAGAGAGAGGGGGGATGGGGGAGAGAGAGAGGGGGGATGACAGAGAGAGAGGGGGGGTGAGGGAGAGAGAGAGGGGGATAAGAGAAAGGAGGGGTGAGAGAGAGGGGGTGAGTGAGAGGGGGGGAGAGAGGGTGTGAGTGAGAGAGGGGGGGAGAGAGGGGGTGAGTGAGAGAGGGGGGGGGGAGAGAGGTGGCTATAGCAACAAGTGGCAAATAGAGTCTCAGGTGGAGGGGGGGCAGCTTTTTTGCTGTCCCCTTGCAAAGTGCCACCCTGGGCCTTGTTGGCCTAGGCCAAAATACAGCACTGGTTGGTGTAGAGCAGAGAGGCTGGGTGTGAAGATGGCATTTAGGAGGAGAATGGTTAGTAGGCGGATGGTTGCAAGCCTAGTTTTAGGTAAAACAATGTCTCTGGTGTAGAGCAGAGGTAGCCAGCTGTGGGGTCATGGTCGGATTGAGGAGGTTTGGTGTTCTAGGCAGAGAAGGTTCAGTGTGATGATTGCATAAGCTGTAGGAAGGATCCTGGAGTGTGGCAGATGTGACCAAATGTGCACATAGTGCAGTGATGGCGAACCTTGGTACCCCAGATGTTTTGGAACTACATTTCCCATGATGCTCAACTACACTGCAGAATGCATGAGCATCATGGGAAACGTAGTTTCAAAACATCTGGGGTGCCAAGGTTCGCCATCACTGACATAGTGTGTGATGCTATGGTTCAGTGATACTGGGCAGACACCACTGGGAGTAAACTTGGTGTCAGGTGATAGATGGTCAATGATGTAGAGTAGAAGAATAGTAGAAGATCCTTTCTATGAAAATGGTGTCAGGTGGTGGATGGTCAGTACCATAAATTAGAGGTCAAGAGTAGAAGATACTTTTTTTTTTTTTTTTTTTTAACTTTGTTTATTGAAAATATGCACATTACACCTGGACAAGGGTACATACATTAGACAGAATGTCAATCGTACAAAAGGGAAAAACAACCACATTAATTGAGGCTGATGACAGCAGTACATATAGGACTTCACAGAAAATGTTATTCTAGCATGCTATAAAAGGGGAAACAGGACCCTCGGGACCAAATCTAGTGCAATATTTCTAAAAAAATTTATATTCCTGAGATGTGAGGAACACATGTAAAAAAAAAAAAAAAAAACGGACATAAAACTATAAAACCTCCCCGAAAAAACCTCCTGCATAAGTAAGCCTCAAACAGGTGCAACTTTAGGTAGACTATAGCATTACCCAGTAACTCGTATGGTTCCAAAAATTAGTACAGTTGTCACGAAATTTTCTCTGTCCATGTAAACCAAAATTTAATTATCAGAACTATCCTAAACAGGGTTAGAGATCAGAGCGAACATAGAATCGCTCGTGTCTTGAGTGTCTAGCCATGGACCCCTTATCTTAGTGAACTTTCTAGGGCATTCCCTCGCAGTTATATGTAAGGATGGTGTCGGGTGGTGGATGATCAGTGTTGTAGAATAGATGTATAGACCAGAAAATACTATATGGGAGGATGGAATCAGGTGGTGGATGGTCAGTGCTGTAGAGTAGAGGTATAGTGAAGAAGATACTATATGGGAAGATGGTGTTAAGTGGTGTATGGTCACTGCTGTTGAGTAGAGGTATAGACTAGAAAATACTATATGGGAGGATGGTGTCAGGTGGTGGATGGTCAGTGCTTTAGAATAGAGGTATAGGCCAGAAAATACTATATGGGAGGATGGTGTCAGGTGGTGGATGGTCAGTGCTGTAGAGTTAAGGTATAGACTAGAAGATACTATATGGGAAGATGGTGTTAGGTGGTGAATGGTCAGTGCTGTAGAGTAGAGGTGTTGACTAGAAGATACCATATGGGAGGATGGTGTCAGGTGGTGGATGGTCAGTGCTTTAGAATAGAGGTATAGGCCAGAAAATACTATATGGGAGGATGGTGTCAGGTAGTGGATGGTCAGTGCTGTAGAGTAGAGGTATAGTGTAGAAGATACTATATGGGACGAGGGTTGTATCGGAACAGGGCACCCCTGAGCGGGTACCTCCGTTGACAGATGCTCCTAGTGCTTCCCGAGGGCTCCAAGCACTCCACCAGACACCGTAACCACTGTAGAGCCCACGAACCGCCGCAGCTTAGTTGGGGTCTCGCCGTCTCCTACCCACCCTGGACCTACGACAAGGCTCCAGGTTCCTGTGGGTGAACCTCTCTTTCCCCAGAGAGTGCAGCAGAACAAGCTCTTACACAAGCTCTTGCAAGAGCTTAGTGATTATCTAAGGGAGTATGGAAGACCATAGCAATCCCTTGTAGCATATTCCCCCAATAAGAGACAGGACTCTAGATTGAGGGTGAAGTAACCCTCAATGCAGGCTGCGGGGAGACCTACCGTATTGTTGCTGCCAGGGGTCTATTGTTGCTGGGGGGGAGTGTATTTTGTCACGTGTAATCTATTGTGGCTGGGTTGCGGTCTATTGTTGCTGGCTGCTGGAGGGTCTGCTGATTCTGGCTGAGAGGGCTCTGTTTTTGCTAGTGGGGATATTTTGTTGCATGTGGTCCATTCTTGTTGGGGGATCTATTGTTGCTGGCTGCAGGGGATCTATTTTACTGCTTATTTTTTTATCAATAACAAATTCTATACAAATTACCTAATACCACAAATGTTACTTGGTTTTGTATGCTCTAAAAGGGGTAGAACTGGTAGGTGGGTAGGGAGGTGGAGCCAAGGAACGGTGCTTGGAGGTGGGTAGGGGTGGAACCCAGGAATGGCGTTTATAGGGGGCGGAGACAAGGGGTGACTCAGAAAGGGGGAGTTCCTGCACCTATTTTCTAAGGAAAAAAAGCCCTGCTTATAACAAATCTTCAAATTCTCATAACTGTGTCCAATTATGATTGATGGGCCAAAAAGTATTGGTTCCCCTTGTTGTAGTGCTTTTTTATTGAAACCAAATCTCAGTGCTTTACACCTCACAGAACCAAAAACCGGCATAAAAAGTTCCAAATATTATTCGCTCCCCTATCTATTACCACGTATCTATCATGTTTGATGTCCAATATCTTCTCTCTGAGCCACTGGGATTTTACAGAAATGTGTTTTTTGTATTGTGTACTGCATTAAATGGAAGTTCTGAGTCATTTCGAACATTTTGAGGATTAAAAGACATCTCTCTCAGATAATTGAGATATAGACGAAGAGTCTATTGTGTCCAGTAAAAAAAAATTGGCTATTTGGAATGCAGCTGCATAGACTGGTGTCTAAATAATCCCTCTCTGGGATGAAATATGGACTAAATATTTGGCATTTCCTTTACACTGTATTGTTATCGTGTTTCTTAACAGAACAATTTACACTATATTGTCAAAAGTATTGGGACGCCTGCCTTTAAAGACACATGAACTTTAATGGCATCCCAGTCTTAGTCCGTAGGGTTCAATATTGAGTTGGCCCACCTTTTGCAGCTTTAACAGCTTCAACTCTTCTGGGAAGGCTGTCCACAAGGTTTAGGAGTGTCTATGGGAATGTTTGATCATTCTTCCCAAAGCACAGTTTTCAGGTTAGGCACTGATGTGGATGAGAAGGCCTGGCTCACAGTCTCCGCTCTAATTAATCTTAAAAGTGTTCTATTGGGTTAGGACTCTGTGCAGGCCAGTCAAGTTCCTCCACTCCAAACTCACTCATCCATGGCTTTATGGACCTTGCTTTGTGCACTGGTGTGCAGTCATGTTTGAACAGGAAGAGGCTCACAGATTCTGCTTAATTCATTCCAAAGGCGTTCTATAGGGTTGAGGTCAGGACAAGTCAAGTTCATCCACCCCAAACTCGCTCTTTCGTGTCTTTATGGACCTTGCTTTGTTCACTGGTGCACAGTCATGTTGGAACAGGAAGGAGCCGTCCCCAAGCTGTTTCTACAAAGTTGGGAGCATTGTCCAAAATGTCTTGGTATGCTGATGCCTTAAGAATTCCCTTCACTGGAACTAAGGGGCCAAGCCCTACCCCTGACAAACAACCCCACATCATAACCCCCCCTCCACCAAATGATTGGGACCAGTGCACAAAGCAAGGTCCATAAAGAGCTAGTTTAGGGTGGTGGAACTTGACTGGTCTGCACAGAATCCTGACCTCAACCCAATAGAACACCTTTGGGATAAATTAGAGCGGAGACTGGGAGCCAGGCCTTCTCATCCACATCAGTGCCTAACCTCACAAATGCACTTCTGGAACAATGGTCAAACATTCCCATAGACACACTCCTAAACCTTGTGGGCAGCTTTCCCAGAAGAGTTGAAGCTGTTATAGCTGCAAAGGGTGGGCCAAATTTAATGTTGGACCCTACGGACTAGGACTGGGATGCCATTAAAGTTCATGTGTGTGTAAAGGCATGCGTCCCAATATGGATGGATTAGGACTGTGACAGTAAAAATGTTTGACAGTAATCGACAATATGATCCAGACCTCCTGCTGTATTATGTCATTGGTAAAGGCCTGAGGTGGTTTGGTGTGACAATGGTATCACCTGTCAATAAGATTGGTGCTGCAGGGTGGAGGTTGCCAGGTGTGAAAATAGTGTAAGGTGGTAGAAGATCTGAATAGATGAGGTGGAGGAGGTGTAGCTAAGAGAGGCTAGGTGTGAAGATGGAGTTTGAGGAGGAGGTGTTGGTTGTGCAGGGCAATAAGGTAAATGTGGTGGAGTATGAGGAAAGTTTCAGGTAGAGGAGATTTTATGGTATAGGGCGGAGGTCTCCAAACTGCGGCCCATGGGCCAGATGTGGCCCTTTGCTTGCCTTTATACAGCCCTTGGGGCACTATTCCTCCCACTGGCACTAACAATGGGGCATAATTCCGGCCACTGATACCAAAAATAGGGCACTATGCCTCAGCTGACACTAACAATGGGGCATTATTTTCCCCACTGACACCAATGATGGGTCACTATTCCTCCCACTGATACCAATGATGGGTCAATATTCCTCCCACTGACACCAATGATGGGTCACTATTCCTCCCACTGACACCAATGATGGGTCACTATTCCTCCCACTGACACCAATGATGGGTCACTATTCCTCCCACTGACACCAATGATGGGTCACTATTCCTCCCACTGACACCAATGATGGGTCACTATTCCTCCCACTGACACCAATGATGGGTCACTATTCCTCCCACAATGACACCAATGATGGGTCACTATTCCTCCCACAATGACACCAATGATGGGTCACTATTCCTCCCACAATGATACCAATGATGGGTCACTATTCCTCCCACAATGACACCAATAATGAGTCACTATTCCTCCCACTGACACCAATGATGGGGCACTATTCCTCCCACTGACACCAATGATGGGGCACTATTCCTCCCACTGACACCAATGATGGGGCAGTATTCCTTACCAATATACCAGCAATGGGGCAATATCTTCCCCTCTCATACCAATGATGGGGCGCTATTCCTACCACTGACCCCAACAATGAGGCACTATTGTTCCCACTGACACCAACAGGGCATTATTCCTTCCCATGATGCCAACAATGGGGAAATATTCCCTCCCCGCCAATACCAACTATGGGGCATTGCTTACTCCCATTGATGCCAGGGCATTTTCTACTCACCCTGGACACAGGGTCCCTTAAAGTCTGAAGTAAATTGGCCTTTTGTGTACAAAGTTTGGAGACTCCTGATATAGGCAAAGTTAGCCTTGTGTGAGGATGGTGTCATGAGGAGAGTCCGAAAGAGATTGTGAAGTGTGAGTAAGGTTTGAGGTAGTAGATCAATGGGGTAGAATAGATGGGCTGGGTGTGAATCCCAAAGAGGAGGGCTGTTGGTTCAAGACAGAAGCAGTTGGATGTTCTTATAGTGTCAGGTGGAAGGTTACTGGTATAGGATGGGTCTGGGTGTGAAGGTAGTGTTAGGTGGAGGAGGCAGGGCCATCTTACCGAATGGGCACGCTGGGCAGTTGCCCAGGGGCCCCACTTGCTCGGGGGGCCTCACCTGCCCAGCGAATCAGCCCCAGCCAAGCATTAGTCCCGATTCCCGTGTGCATCCCGCCGCCGAACCTAGCAGGTAGCAAGCGCCTGGTGGCCCTGCGCTGCTGTCAGGCTACTTGGGGTGTGGAAGGGGAGCGCACAACTGCAGGAATTCCTGTCCGCCTCCACGGGAACAGGCACACACACAGGACAGTCGAGTCCGACTCCCGTCCGTGTGTGTGATCACTGGACCCAGCCGCTGAACTTGGAAGCTGTCATTAGACTGGCACTGCTGTACCAATAAAAATTACCTTATCGATAATTTGCATTTTTATTCTCATGGGTGATTGTGTAGGCGGGGCCCTAGTGCGCTGCATTGCCCGGGGCCCTTTAATGCTCTTAAGATGGCACTGGGAGGAGGGTTGTGTTGCAGAGTAGAGGTGAGAGATTTTGGCAGGTTATGACTGTTTGAAGAGAATCAGTGATATAGGACAGATTGGATGTGTATAAAGATGATGTCATGTGGTGGATGGTCAGTGCTTTAGAGTAGAGGTATAGAGTAGAAGATACTATACATGAAGAGAGTGTCAGGTTGAGGAGGGCAGCGTTTCAGGGCAGAGGTGGCAGGGTCTGAAGATTGTCAAGTGGAGAACGGCAATGTTATAAGGCACAGGTGGCTTGGTGGTGTCAGCTGTCAGGAAGGTAGGTGCTGCCGGCGGAGGTAGCCAGGAGTGAAGATTTTCAGGTGAGAAGAGCTGGTGGTAAAGAGCAGAGGGGGTTGATTGTAAGAATGGTATGATGTAGTAGATGGTTGGTGGTGTAAAGAAGAGGGGCTGTGTGTGAAGATGAAGAATAGTTGGAGGTCTAGGGCAGAAGTGGACGGGTGTGAGGATGGTGTGAGGTCCAGAGGAGATGTTAATGTAGGCTAGAGATCGCGGGTGTAAGAATAGCATCAGGTGGAGAAGGGTTGGTGATTCAGGGCAGAGGTGGTGGGATGTGATTATGGCAATATGAGACTGTGGTTTAGGGCAGAGGTGGCTAGTTTAGGAGAGGGGAATTAGTGGTGTAGGTTTAGGTTGTGATCAGCGGTGTAGGGCAGAGGTGGGTGTGAGGATGGTGTCCGGTGGAGGAGGATCAGTGGTGTAGGGCAGAGGTGGGTGTGAGGAACGTGTCATATTGAGGGAGGTCTGGAATGGGGGGCAGAGGTGGGTGTGAGGATGGTGTCCGGTGGAGGAGGATCAGTGGTGTAGGGCAGAGGTGGGTGTGAGGATGGTGTCCGGTGGAGGAGGATCAGTGGTGTAGGGCAGAGGTGGGTGTGAGGATGGTGTCAGGTGGAGGAGGATCAGTGGTGTAGGACAGAGGTGGGTGTGAGGACGGTGTCAGGTGGAGGAGGGTCATGGTGTAGGACAGAGGTAGGGGTGAGGACAGTATCGGGTGGAGAGAGTTGGTGGTGTAGAACAGAGTTTTATGTGGGGATGATGTCAGGTGAAGGAGGATCAGTGGTGTAAGGCAGAGTTGGATATGAAGACAACAAGGTAGGGCGAAGGTGAAGGTGGGTCGATAGTGTAGGGCAAAGGTGGGTGTAAGGATGGTGTCAGGTGGAGGAGGGTCGGTAGTGCTGAGCCGAAGTGGGTGTGAAGGTGTCCGGCCTAGGAGGGTCTGTTGTGCTGAGCAGAGATTGGTGTGAGGATGGTGTCAGGTGGAGGAGGGTTGGTGGCGTAGAGCAGTGATGGAGTCAGGTGGAGGTGGGTAATGGTCTAGGAAGGAGGTGGATGTGAGGATGGTGTAAGGTGGAGGAGAGTTGTGGTGTAGGACAGGGGTGGGTATGAGGATGGTGTCAGGTGGAGGAGGGCCAGTGGTGTGGAGCAGAGGTGGGTGTGAGGATGGTGTCAGGTGGAGGAGGGTCGGTGGTGTAGAGCAGAGGTGGTTGTGAGGATGGTGTCAGGTGGAGGAGGGCCAGTGGTGTGGAGCAGAGGTGGGTGTGAGGATGGTGTCAGGTGGAGGAGGGTCGGTGGTGTAGAGCAGAGGTGGGTGTGAGGATGGTGTCAGGTGGAGGAGGGTCGGTGGTGTAGAGCAGAGGTGGTTGTGAGGATGGTGTCAGGTGGAGGAGAGTCGGTGGTGCTGAGCAGAGGTGGGTGTGAGGAAGGTGTCAGGTGGAGGAGGGTTGGTGGTGTAGAGCAGAGGTGAGTATGAGGATGGAGTCAGGTGGAGGAGGGTCGGTGGTGTAGAGCAGAGGTGGGTATGAGGAAGGTGTCAGGTGGAGGAGGGTCGTGGTGTAGAGCAGAGGTTGGTGTAAGGATGGTGTCAGGTGGAGGAGAGTCGGTGGTGCTGAGCAGAGGTGGGTGTGAGGAAGGTGTCAGGTGGAGGAGGGTTGGTAGTGTAGAGCAGAGGTGGGTATGAAGATGGTGTCAGGTGGAGGAGGGTCGTGGTGTAGAGCAGAGGTGGGTGTAAGGATGGTGTCAGGTGGAGGAGGGTCACTGGTGTGGAGCAGAGGTGGGTGTGAGGATGGTGTCAGCTGGAGGAAGGTCGGTGGTGTAGAGCTGAGGTGGATGTAACGATGGTGTCAGGTGGAGGAGAGTCGGTAGTGTAGAGCAGAGGTTGGTGTGAGGATGGTGTTAGGTGTAGGAGGGTCACTGGTGTGGAGCAGAGGTGGGTGTGAGGATGGAGTCAGGTGGAGGCGGGTCGGTGGTGTAGAGCAGAGGTGGATGTAACGATGGTGTCAGGTGGAGGAGAGTCGGTAGTGTAGAGCAGAGGTTGGTGTGAGGATGGTGTTAGGTGTAGGAGGGTCACTGGTGTGGAGCAGAGGTGGGTGTGAGGATGGAGTCAGGTGGAGGAGGGTCAACGGTATAAAGCAGAGGTTGGTGTAAGGATGGTGTCAGGTGTAGGAGGGTGGGAGTAAGAATGGAGTCAGGTGGAGGAGGGTTGGTGATGTAGAGCAGAGGTGGGGGTAAGGATGGTGTCAGGTGGAGGAGGATCGGTAGTGTAAAGCAGCGGTGGGTGTGAGGATGGTGTCAGGTGGAGGAGGGTCGGTGGTGTAGAGCAGAGGTAGGTGTGAGGATGGAGTCAGGTGGAGGAGGGTGGGAGTAAGAATGGTGTCAGGTGGAGGGGGGTCGGTGGTGTAGAGCAGAGGTGGGTATGAGGATGGTGTCAGGTGGAGGGGGGTCGGTGGTGTAGAGCAGAGGTGGGTGTGAGGATGGTGTCAGGTGGAGGCGGGTCGGTGGTGTAGAGCAGAGGTGGGTGTGAGGATGGAGTCAGGTGGCGGAGGGTCAACGGTATAGAGCAGAGGTTGGTGTAAGGATGGTGTCAGGTGTAGGAGGGTGGGAGTAAGAATGGAGTCAGGTGGAGGGGGTCAGTGATGTAGAGCAGAGGTGGGGGTAAGGATGGTGTCAGGTGGAGGAGGATCGGTAGTGTAAAGCAGCGGTGGGTGTGAGGATGGTGTCAGGTGGAGGAGGGTCGGTGGTGTAGAGCAGAGGTAGGTGTGAGGATGGAGTCAGGTGGAGGAGGGTGGGAGTAAGAATGGAGTCAGGTGGAGGGGGGTCGGTGGTGTAGAGCAGAGGTGGGTGTGAGGATGGTGTCAGGTGGAGGAGGGTCGTGGTGTAGAGCAGGGGTGGGTATGAGGATGGTGTCAGGTGGAGGAGGGTCGGTGGTGTAGAGCAGAGGTAGGTGTGAGGATGGAGTCAGGTGGAGGAGGGTGGGAGTAAGAATGGAGTGAGGTGGTGTAGAGCAGAGGTGGGTATGAGGATGGTGTCAGGTGGAGGGGGGTCGGTGGTATAGAGCAGAGGTAGGTGTGAGGATGGAGTCAGGTGGAGGAGGGTGGGAGTAAGAATGGTGTCAGGTGGAGGGGGGTCGGTGGTGTAGAGCAGAGGTGGGTATGAGGATGGTGTCAGGTGGAGGGGGGTCGGTGGTGTAGAGCAGAGGTGGGTGTGAGGATGGTGTCAGGTGGAGGCGGGTCGGTGGTGTAGAGCAGAGGTGGGTGTGAGGATGGAGTCAGGTGGCGGAGGGTCAACGGTATAGAGCAGAGGTTGGTGTAAGGATGGTGTCAGGTGTAGGAGGGTGGGAGTAAGAATGGAGTCAGGTGGAGGGGGTCAGTGATGTAGAGCAGAGGTGGGGGTAAGGATGGTGTCAGGTGGAGGAGGATCGGTAGTGTAAAGCAGCGGTGGGTGTGAGGATGGTGTCAGGTGGAGGAGGGTCGGTGGTGTAGAGCAGAGGTAGGTGTGAGGATGGAGTCAGGTGGAGGAGGGTGGGAGTAAGAATGGAGTCAGGTGGAGGGGGGTCGGTGGTGTAGAGCAGAGGTGGGTGTGAGGATGGTGTCAGGTGGAGGAGGGTCGTGGTGTAGAGCAGGGGTGGGTATGAGGATGGTGTCAGGTGGAGGAGGGTCGGTGGTGTAGAGCAGAGGTAGGTGTGAGGATGGAGTCAGGTGGAGGAGGGTGGGAGTAAGAATGGAGTGAGGTGGAGGGGGGTCGGTGGTGTAGAGCAGAGGTGGGTATGAGGATGGTGTCAGGTGGAGGGGGGTCGGTGGTATAGAGCAGAGGTGGGTGTGAGGATGGTGTCAAGTGGAGGAGGGTCGGTGGTGTAGAGCAGGGGTGGGTATGAGGATGGTGTCAGGTGGAGGAGGGTCGGTATATGTGTAGAGCAAAGGTGGGTGTGAGGATGGAGTCAGGTGGAGGAGGGTCGGTGGTGTAGGGCACAGGTGGGTATGAGGATGGTGTCAGGTGGAGGGGGGTCGGTGGTGTAAAGCAGAGGTGGGTGTGAGGATGGAGTCAGGTGGAGGAGGGTCGGTGGTGTAGAGCAGGGGTGGGTATGAGGATGGTGTCAGGTGGAGGAGGGTCGGTGGTGTAGAGCAGAGGTGGATGTGAGGATGGTGTCAGGTGGAGGAGGGTCGTGGTGTAGAGCAGGGGTGGGTATGAGGATGGTGTCAGGTGGAGGAGGGTCGTGGTGTAGAGCAGGGGTGGGTATGAGGATGGTGTCAGGTGGAGGAGGGTCGGTGGTGTAGAGCAGAGGTGGATGTGAGGATGGTGTCAGGTGGAGGCGGGTCGGTGGTGTAGAGCAGAGGTGGGTGTGAGGATGGTGTCAGGTGGAGGAGGGTCAACGGTATAGAGCAGAGGTTGGTGTAAGGATGGTGTCAGGTGTAGGAGGGTGGGAGTAAGAATGGAGTCAGGTGGAGGAGGGTCGGTGGTGTAGAGCAGAGGTGGGGGTAAGGATGGTGTCAGGTGGAGGAGGATCGGTAGTGTAAAGCAGCGGTGGGTGTGAGGATGGAGTCAGGTGGAGGAGGGTCGGTGGTGTAGGGCACAGGTGGGTGTGAGGTTTGTGCCCGGTAGGGGGAGGGTGGATCTGGCAGTGAGAGGGATGGGTGTAGTCTGTTGGCAGAGAGCGAGGATTGAGTCAGGGCTCTGCATGCAGATGCTAGAAGATGTTTTCCTCCCTGATGTCTCTGTGGCATGGGGAGGAGAGAGGTGAGTGTCCATCCGGAGCACAGAACCCGTCACAATCGCAGCTGCTGCAGCATGAGATAGGATTACTGCAGCTGCTGGAAGTTCAGAGATGGCAACTTTCGCACTCCATGCAGAATGGGAGGCTGGAAATGTAGCACTGAGGGAAGCTGGGGGATCATTTAGAGGTTGTAGAAGAGGGATGGAAGATTGGAATGGGGAGGCTGGGGTAAATAGTGGGGGGAAATGTCAAAATGAGGGATTTTCAGGGCAGGCAAGCAGAGGACAGGTGGGGAGACGGAGGAGCTGGAGGTGTCAGTGATATGATATGTATATCTTTAGGAGGTGGAGGGTGCTGAATATTTGGAGGGTGTTGGGGTGGGGGCTTTACTGAGGCTTACCATGAAGGTATATTGGTGGGAGAGAGATAAATAGAGGAGGGGATGGTAGGGTGGGGGAGGGCTGTTTAGAAGAAAGGGGGGGGGGAAGGGGTATATATATATATATATATATATATATATAGAAAGATATACAGGGAATGAGGGCTATATTGAGGTGGGGGTGAGCATTATTGAGGGGCTATATAAAGGAGGGGTAAATATTGAAGAGGGTTGGATGAAGATACATTGAGGGATTAGGGGTATCATTTGGGGATAATGGGGAGAGGGATTTATTGAGGGAATATATAAAGGAGGTGGATGAAGTGTATATTGGGGAGAGGGGTATATACAGGAGGAGAGATGAATGATATATTAAGGGGTGTATTGAAGGGAATATTAAGAAATTAAAGATATATACAAAAGGGAGAGAGGAGGGGGTCTATTCAGGGATAAAAGATACATTGGGGGATGAGGGGTACATAAGAGGAAGAAGGTAAGGTGTATATTGGGAAACGAGGGGTATATAGAGGAGTGGGTGAGGGGTAAATTGTGAAGAGGATAAAGGGTATATGAGGAAGGTGGGGTATATAGAGGAGGGCTGAGGGGAATATTAGAGATGAGGGGTATATAGAGAGGGCTGGGATGTGTATAAAGGGGATGTGGGGTATATAGAGGGGTATTTAGAGGGAGAGGGTATATAGAGATGAGTATATAGAAGGGGGCTGGGGGTTCTATAGAGATGAGAGGTATATAGAAGGGGACTGAGGTGTATATAGAGATTAGGTTTATATACAGATAAGGGATATATAGAGGGTTATATTGAGGTTTCTCAGGAGAATATTCAGCAGCTGGAAGTTCACAGTTTCCAATCAGAAACTACGTAACTGATCGCACCTCACTGTGACACCAGGGTGAGTCAGCAAACATCGGAGACCGACTGTCTCTAACCAAGAGACCTCATCAGTGCCCTGACTGTCTCTATCCTATACAGCTTATCAATACCTTGATTGTCTCTATCCAAGACCTCTCCTCAATATCCTGACTGTCTATACTAAGGCCTCTTATCAATACCCTGACTGTCTTTATCAAAGACATCTCATCAATACCCTGACTATTCTATACTGAGACGCTCATCAATAGCCTGACTGTTCTATACTGAGACACCTCATCAATACCCTGACTGTTCTATACTGAGACACCTCATCAGTACCCTGACTGTCTATACTGAGACACCTCATCAATACCCTGACTGTTCTATACTGAGACACCTCATCAGTACCCTGACTGTCTATACTGAGACACCTCATCAGTACCCTGACTGTCTATACTGAGACACCTCATCAATACCCTGACTGTTCTATACTGAGACACCTCATCAATACCCTGACTGTTCTATACTGAGACACCTCATCAATACCCTGACTGTTCTATACTGAGACACCTCATCAATACCCTGACCGTCTCTCTCTGAGACACCTCATCAATATCCTGACTGTCTCTAAACTAAGACCCCTACTCAATACTCCGACTGTCTATACTGAGACACCTCATCAGTACCCTGACAGTCTCTATCTGAGACACCTCATCAATACCCTGACTGTCTCTCTCTGAGACACCTCATCAATATCCTGACTGTCTCTAAACTAAGACTGCTACTCAATACTCCGACTCTCTATACTGAGACACCTCATCAGTACCCTGACTGTCTACACCAAGATACCTCATCAGTACCCCGACTGTCTCTGTATGAGACCCCTGATCAACATCCCGACTGTCTATACTGAGATCCCTCATCAATACCCCCACTGTCTATACCGATACACCTAATCAATACCCTTAGTGTTTCTATCTGAGACCCCTCATCATAATCCTGACTGTCTATTCTAAAAACTCTCAATACCCCACTGTCTAAAGCGAGACATCTCATCATTATCCTGGCTGTCTCTATCCAAGACCCCTCATCAATACCCTCGACTGTCAATACTGAGACCCCTCATTTAATACCCTGACTGTCAATACTGAGACCTCTCATCAATACATCGACTGTCTACACCGAGACCCCTCATCACTAGCCCGACTGTCATTACCAAGATACCACATCAGTGCCCTGACTGTCTACACCAAAACACCTCATCAATATTCTGACTGTATAAACCAAGACACCTCAATACCCTGACCTTCTGTACTGAGACTTCTCATCAATATCCTGGCTGTCTATACCGAGAAACCTCAATACCCTGACTGTCTGTACTGTGACTTCTCATCAATATCCTGGCTGTCTATACCAAGAAAGCTCAATACCCTGACTGTCTGTACTGTGACTTCTCATCAATATCCTTGCTGTCTACACCGAGACCCTTTATCAGTACTCTGATTTTCTATACCGACTTTTTTTTAATATCCCATATTGTCTGCAGGTTGAGTAGTGGGGCAGATATTGTCTGCAGGTTGAGTAGTGGGGCAGATATTGTCTGAAGGTTGAGTAGTGGGGCAGATATTGTCTGCAGGTTGAGTATTGGGGCAGATATTGTCTGCAGGTTGAGTAGTGGGGCAGATATTGTCTGCAGGTTGAGTAGTGGGGCAGATATTGTCTGCAGGTTGAGTAGTGGGGCAGATATTGTCTGCAGGTTGAGTAGTGGGGCAGATATTGTCTGCAGGTTGCTGTCCCGGTGAATTGTTCCGTGTTATTCTGCAGGTTTGCTGCTGCCGGAGCTCAGTATTTCGGGAATGAGTGAGCTGCGCTTCCCTGAAGAGAAACCCCTACTGAGAGGGCAAGACACTGAGATGGTGAGTGCCACCGAGGCTGTGCTCCTGCAACATCACTGACACCCACCAGCACCAATCCTCTCCCTGAACCCCCACTTACCTTCACCCACCCACACCTTTCCTCTCTCTGCTTTCTCACTTACCTACACCCACCAACACCTACCCTTTCCTTAAACTCCTCCACCTACCTACACTCACCAGCATGTATCCTCTCCCTGCACCTTCACTTAGGTACTATCACTCGCACCTCTTCTCTCCCTGCACCCTCACTTACCTACTCCCACCCACACCTCTCCCTGCACCCTCACCTATTTCAACTTGTACCTATCCTCTCCCCAAACCCTCACTTATCTTCACCCACCAGCATGTGTCCTCTCCCTGCACCCTCACTTACCGAATCCCACTTGTACCTACCCTCTCTCTACACCCTCACTACCTACACCCACTTCCAGATCTCACTTCCCTTAACCCTCCTGTACCTACACCCATATGCAGCACATACAGAATTCCCATTCCCACCTGCAGATCTCCCTTCCTGGCACTTTTCCTATAGCTACACCCACCTGCAGATCTATGTTTCCTTAATCCTCACTTAACCTACATCCACCTGCAGATCTACCATTCCTTTCCCCTTACTTGCCTACACCCACCTGCAGATCTCCTTTCCCTTCGCCTTCACTTACCTACACCCACCTGCAGATCTCCCTTCCCTGCCTTCTCTCTTACCTACACCCACCTGCAGATCTATCTTTCCTTAATCCTTATTTAGACTACACCCACCCCGCAGATCTATCATTCCGTAATCCTTACTTAGCCTACACCCGCCCGCAGATCTATCTTTCCTTAATCCTCACTTAACCTACACCTACCGGCAGATCTACCTTTCCTTTACCCTCACTTACCTACATCCACCCTCAGATCTCCTTTCCCTTCACCTTCACTTACCTACATCCACCTGCAGATCTCCCTTCCCTGCCTTCTCTCTTACCTACACCCACCTGCAGATCTATCTTTCCTTAATCCTTACTTAGCCTACACCCGCCCGCAGATCTACCTTTCCTTTACCCTCACTTACCTACATCCACCCTCAGATCTCATTTCCCTTCACCTTCACTTACCTACATCCTCCTGCAGATCTCCCTTCCCTGAACCCTCCTTTACCTACACCTACTTGCAGATCTCCCTTCCCTGCACTCTCCCTTACCTACACCCCCTGGAAGATCCATATTTCCTTATTCCTCATTTAACCTATACCTGTACCTGCAGATCTACCTTTCCTTCACCTCACTTACCTACATCCGCTCTCAGATCTCCTTTCCTTTCACCTTCACTTACCTACATCCACCTGCAGATCTCCTTTCCCTTCACCTTCACTTACCTACATCCACCTGCAGATCTCCTTTCCCTTCACCTTCACTTAACCTACATCCACCTGCAGATCTCCTTTCCCTTCACCTTCACTTACCTACATCCACCTGCAGATCTCCTTTCCCTTCACCTTCACTTACCTACATCCACCTGCAGATCTCCCTGCCCTTCACCCTTTGCAGATCCCCCTTCTCTGCAACCTCACTTACCTACACCCACCTACAGATCTACCTTCTCTCTACCCTCACTTAGCTAATTTACTAAAATGACAAACCGTACAGAAATGTCTTCTTGTCTTCCTTTCCTACATTCAAAAAAAAAAAAAAAAACTGTTCATCTGGTATATACACCGAGAAGGTGTCATTATTATTATTATTATTATTATTATTGATTATTGTATATCTGATAATGAACAATTTTTGTAAGAATCTGTATTCCAGCTAAAGATTGTAAAGCATCATTTGTAGTATTAATGAAAGAAGAGTCATGTAGGATAGGAGTAATATTTTACAAATCCATATAAGATTAGGAGTGATACTCTGCTGAGTCATGTAAGATTATGAGTGATACTCTGCTGAGTCATGTAAGATTAGGAGTGATACTCTGCTGAGTCATGTAAGATTAGGAGTGATACTCTGCTGAGTCATGTAAGATTAGGAGTGATACTCTGCTGAGTCATGTAAGATTAGGAGTGATACTCTGCTGAGTCATGTAAGATTAGGAGTGATACTCTGCTTAGTCATATAAGATTAGGAGTGATACTCTGCTGAGTCATGTAAGATTAGGAGTGATACTCTGCTGAGTCATGTAAGATTAGGAGTGATACTCTGCTGCGTCATATAAGATTAGGAGTAATATTTTTTACAAATCTGTGTAGGATTAGGAGTGATACTCTATAGAGTCATGCAGGATTAGCAGTAATACTGTATAAATGAATTCTGGATTAGGAGTGATACTGTGGATGGGTGTCAAACTCCGTTTCATTATGCGCAGCATTAGCATTATGAATGCCCTCAAAGGGCCAGTTTTATCTGTAAGACTAGATTTCCAGAGTACCCCTTCCCAGGGCCGTCATTATTATTGATTGGACTATGGGCTAACGTTTTCTTGAGCCCTCCCAAATTCACTAATCAACTATTTGTGGGCAGTGCAGGCTCAAGGGTCAGCTGCTTTGGGCCACACACAAATGAATGGACCTGGGGAAGCTGCCCCTTTTGTCCTGTGTTAAAGACAGCCCTGCCCTACCTTACATAAGATGTCAAGCTTCCCCACCCCCCACCATCAGAAGTCAAGAGTACGCTACCCTCCCTTACATCACAGTGCACCCACTCCTTACTATGTGCTGCTGCTGGAAAGAAGCCGGGGGGTTAGGATGGGATGCAAAAGGTGCAGGGTCTGGAGGAGGACCAGAGGAGATCTGGAGTCAGCTGCCAGAGTAGTCTGCTGAATGCTGAGACCAGGAGAGGCAGAGATGAGGGGGTGCTGCAGCTGCACAGAGTTCTGTCTGTCGTCCTCTCTGCTGCCAACTTCGAAGACGGGGGGGTTGGAAATTGCAAAGACATGGATGGAGAACCATAGGATCTGGCGGAGGAGTTCTGTCCTCCTCTCTGCTGCCAATTGCTGGAATAAGGTGGGGGCAGAGACAAGGGCGGTGCTGCAGGAAAGGTGCAAGGGCCACGTGACATTATCTGGTGGGCCAGGTTTGGCTCGTGTTTGACACAGGTGCTCTACAGAGTCATACAGGATTAGGATTAATGCTCTACAGATGTCTGAGGATTAGGAGTAATACTCTACTGATATGTAATATTAGGAGTAATACTATACGGAGTCATGCGGGGTTAAGAATAATACCCTATTGAGGTATGTGGGTTTGGTTGTAAAACTCTACAGAGTTGTGTAGGGTTAGGAGTAATATTCTACAGAGTCATGTAGTATTAGGAGTGGACAAATAGGACAAGCTCAAGAAAAATAGACTTAGGAGTGATTGTCTACAATTCATGAGGTTTGATATTCTATATAACATTGCATTGTAGGGAACATTTCTTTACCCAGGAGTTTAGTATTAGTGGTAATACTTTGTGAAGTATTAGGAGTGATATTCTGCATTGAGTCTTTCATTGAGATTAGTAGTATTAAACACAATTTGTTGTGCTTTCAGGAATCAGCCGATACTTTCCTCTCTGCATCCACTGACACTGACTGGAAGGTGAGTTTTCCTCTGTATATAGATATTTTATTGATTGTCAATTGTTTTCTGCTAAACGGTGTATAAAAGATCAATGTATACCTCCCACCGATACACTTTGTCACTACATACTGAGAACTATTGTTGGAACCATACTGCTCACATTGTCCTCTCCTGTGTCGTGTTGCCTCCTCCTGTGTCGTGTTGCCTCCTCCTGTGTCGTGTTGCCTCCTCCTGTGTCGTGTTGCCTCCTCCTGTGTCGTGTTGCCTCCTCCTGTGTCGTGTTGCCTCCTCCTGTGTCGTGTTGCCTCCTCCTCTGTCGTGTTGCCTCCTCCTGTGTCGTGTTGCCTCCTCCTGTGTCGTGTTGCCTCCTCCTGTGTGTTGTTGTCCCATTCTGTCACATTGTTCTTGTGTCAGATTGTCCCATCCTGTGTCACGTTGTCCTGCATTGTGTTAGATTGTCTCAACCTGTATTATGTTGTCCCGTCCTGTCTCAGATTGTCTGGTTCTGTATAACTTTGTCTTATCTGTGTCAGGTTGTCTTATCTGTGTCAGGTTGTCTTATCTGTGTCATGTTGTTCCATCCTGTATTACATTGGGATATTGTGTTACATTGTTCTTTTCCTGTGTCAGATTGTCTTGTTCTGTCAGGTTGTCTGGTTCTGTATAATGTTGTCCTGTCCTGTCCTGTGCCAGGTTTTCCTGTCCTGCGTTATCTTGTCTCATCTTGTGTCACATTGTCCTGTATTGTTTTATGTTTTCTTGTCCTGTATCAGGTTGTCTTGTCCTGTGTCACATTGTCCTGAATTGTGTTACATTATTTCACCCTGTGTTAGGTTGTCCTGTCCTGTATGCTGTCCTATTCTGTATCAGGTTGTCCTGTATTGTGTTACATTGTTCTTTCCTGTGTCACATTTACCTGTCCTGAGTCAGGTTGTTTGGTTCTGTAAAACCTTGTCCAATCCTTTGTCTCATTGTCCCGTCCTGTGTAGGTTGTCCTGTCCTGCATCCTTATCTCATCCTGTGTCACAGTGTCTTGTATTATGTTACATTGTCCTCTTCTGTGTCATGCTGTCCTCGATTGTGTCACAAGGTCCTGTATTGTGTTACATTGTCTGGTCCTATGTCATGTTGTCTCATCCTGTGTTAGGCTGTCCGGTCCAGTATAACATTGTCCTGTCCTGTTTCAGGTTGTCCTATGCTGTATAACATGGTCCTGTATTGTGTTACATTGTTGTTTCTTGTGTCATACTGTCCTATCCTGTGTTATGTTGTTCTGTATTGTGTCAGATTGTCCTCTGCTGTGGCATGTCCTGCCTCAGGTTGTCTGGTCCTGTATAACATTGTACTGTCTTACAACAGTCCTGTCCTTTACTTGTTTTGTGGTCTTTTGAGGTTGTCCTATCTTGCGTCAGGTTCTCCCATCCTTTTTGTTGTCCTGTCCCGTCCCGTATCAGGTTGTCTTGTCCTATGTGACGTTTTCCTATCCTATTTCAGGCTGTGCTGCCCCGTGTCATGTTGTTCTGTCTGTTAGGTTTTTTCATCCTGTATCAAATTGTCCTGCCCAGAGTTACATTATCCTTTCTTGTGTCTCGTTGTTCCATTCCTTATGTTCTTCTGTCCTGTAACTACAACACATTGTACTGTCCTAAGTCAGGTTGTCCCATCCTGTGACAGATTGTCCCATTTTGTTTTTCCTGTCCTACAATGTGTTGACTCATCCTATGTCAGGTTGTCCTACCCTGTGCCACATTGTCCTGTCCTGTATCACATTATCCTGTTTTACGTCAGGTTGTCCTGTTCTGTGTCAATTTGTGCAGGATCTTGCCTTGTTTCCTCTTATCCTGACCGGCATCTTATTGTCCTGTGTCACATTGTGTCATCCTGTGTCATGTTGTCTGTTACTTTTTCCATTCTGTTTAGGTTTGCTTGTCCTGTGACATGTAGTCTTGTCCTGTGACATGTTGTTTTGCACTGTATCAGTTTGTCCTGTGTCTTGTTTTCCTGTGCTGTATAAGCGTTTTCTTGTCATGTCCTGTCCTGTGTTAGGTCATGTGATCTTTGTCCCATCATGCTTAAGTTTGCTTGTCCTGTGCCACATTGTCTAGTTTGTGTCAGTTTGTCCTGTGTCATGTTGTCCTGTCCTGTATAGTGTTTTCCCGTGTCCAGTTTTCCTGTCCTGTGTAAGGTTTTTCTGTCATGTGTCATGCCAGCCTGTCCTGCATCACATTGTCCTGTCTTGTGTCAAGTTGTTATGCCCTCTGTCAATGTATCCTGCCTTGTTTTAGGTTGTCCTATCCTGTGTCAGGTTGTCCCATGATGGGTCAAGTTGCCCTGTTCAGCATCATACTGTCTTCTCCTCTGTCAGGTTATGTGGTCCTATGTAAAGTTGTTCTGTGCTGTGTCACATTGTCCTTCTCCATGTCATGCTGTCCTATCCTATGTCAACCTTTTTTCTGTCAGGTTGTTCTTTCTTTTCAGCAAATTGTCCTGTATCTTGCCTTCTGTCTGGTTGTCCCGTCTTGTGTCTGGTTGTCCCGTCTTGTGTCTGGTTGTCCCGTCTTGTGTCTGGTTGTCCCGTCTTGTGTCTGGTTGTCCCGTCCTGTGTCTGGTTGTCTTGTCCTGTGTCTGGTTGTCTTGTCCTGTGTCTGGTTGTCTTGTCCTGTGTCTGGTTGTCTTGTCCTGTGTCTGGTTGTCTTGTCCTGTGTCTGGTTGTCTTGTCCTGTGTCTGGTTGTCTTGTCCTGTGTCTGTTTGTCTTGTCCTGTGTCTGGCTGACCCGTCTTGTGTCTGGCTGTCCCGTCCTGTGTCTGGTTGTCCCGTCTTGTGTCTGGTTGTCCCGTCTTGTGTCTGGTTGTCCCGTCTTGTGTCTGGTTGTCCCGTCTTGTGTCTGGTTGTCCCGTCCTGTGTCTGGTTGTCCCGTCCTGTGTCTGGTTGTCCCGTCCTGTGTCTGGTTGTCTTGTCCTGTGTCTGGTTGTCTTGTCCTGTGTCTGGTTGTCTTGTCCTGTGTCTGGCTGTCCCGTCCTGTGTCTGGCTGTCCCGTCCTGTGTCTGGTTGTCCCGTCTTGTGTCTGGTTGTCCCGTCTTGTGTCTGGTTGTCCCGTCTTGTGTCTGGTTGTCCCGTCTTGTGTCTGGTTGTCCCGTCTTGTGTCTGGTTGTCCCGTCTTGTGTCTGGTTGTCCTGTCCTGTGTCTGGTTGTCCCGTCCTGTGTCTGGTTGTCCCGTCCTGTGTCTGGTTGTCCCGTCCTGTGTCTGGTTGTCCCGTCCTGTGTCTGGTTGTCTTGTCCTGTGTCTGGTTGTCTTGTCCTGTGTCTGGTTGTCTTGTCCTGTGTCTGGTTGTCTTGTCCTGTGTCTGGCTGACCCGTCTTGTGTCTGGCTGTCCCGTCCTGTGTCTGGCTGTCCTGTCCTGTGTCTGGTTGTCCCGTCCTGTGTCTGGTTGTCCCGTCCTGTGTCTGGTTGTCCCGTCCTGTGTCTGGTTGTCCCGTCCTGTGTCTGGTTGTCCTGTCCTGTGTCTGGTTGTCCTGTCCTGTGTCTGGTTGTCCTGTCCTGTGTCTGGTTGTCTTGTCCTGTGTCTGGTTGTCTTGTCCTGTGTCTGGTTGTCTTGTCCTGTGTCTGGTTGTCTTGTCCTGTGTCTGGTTGTCCCGTCCTGTGTCTGGTTGTCCCATGCTGGTGTATTTGGTGTATTGCCAAAATATTGCCATCATCAGTAGGATTATTTTGGCTCTGAGTGATACACTGAGGTTTAGGGGTAAAGTTGGGCTCACAATTAGTAATGTTCTTAGTAATACATGTGCTAAATTTGAGTCAATATCACATACACTGAAAACCGCCAGTGCCAAATCTACCGCGGTGTAGGTCATTGGTGCAATGGGTCAAATATATATATTATTTTCCCAGGTGCTGTGTCAGGGATCCACCCTTTCATCTCTCCCCCTCCCATTCTTCATATATTTAAATCACGTATATGGATATACAGTATATGCCCACTCCTGTCTGGTCCCACATGGTGGCTGTATTTTACACAGAGCGATCTGCATGTATTATGTACAGCGTTATGTCGGGGGGGGGGGGGGGGGGGTCGTCCCTGGTGTTCAGGGTTTGCATAAAGATGAGTGTGTGTGGGTGGAGGGTGTGTGAGTCGCCCAATCAGCCAGCTGCTGTCTCTGCAGTAAAAGGAGGGAGGGGGGATATAGGAGGAGAGGCTGTATAAAGCACTGCACAGCTGAGCAGCCTCTGTCTACAGCCATCTCTATATACTTTATCCTGAGGTCCGCCCAGTGTCACCTAGACATGCCGGAGTGCTGGGATGGGGTGAGTAATAGGGGGGTCTCAATATTAAAGGGGAGGGGGGCACATTTTCTGCTGTGTGGGGGATCTGTGTGCTGGATTCCCCCCAGATGTCCCATCTTCAAGGTCACAAACCACTGCCAATGTCACAGTACAGACAAAGGCACAAGAGAGTGTTTGGAGTTTAGCACACAGGTCAGGATGTTCTGTGCCTCTGTACTAAACACATATAGGAATGCTCTGCATCTCTGTACTAAACACATGTACGAATGCTCTGCATCTTTGTACTAAGCTCTGCATCTCTGTGTTAAACACATAAGAATGCTATGTGTCTCTATGCTTAACACATATCTGGATGCTCTGCACCTCTGTGCTAGACACGTTGTTGAGATGCTCTGCATCTCTAGGCTGTACACCTGTCAGGATGCTCTGAATTTCCATGCTGAACACACAGTGGGATGGTCTGCATCTCTGTGCTGGGCACATGGCGGGATGCTCTGCATCTCCGTGCTGTACACATGTCAGGATGCTCTGCATCTCTGTACTAAACACATCAGGATGCTCTGCATATCTGTGCTGGACACATGGCGGGATGCTCTGCATCTCTGTACTAAACACATGTCAGGTTGCAATGCATCTCTGTGCTGGGCACATGGCGGAATGCTTTGTGTCTTTCTGCTGTACATATGTCAGGATGCTCTGCATCTCTCTGCTGTGCACATGGCAGGATGCTCTGCGTCTCTGTGCTGCGCACATGGCAGGATGCTATGCGTCTATGTGTGACCTGTATCTGACATATTATCCAGCCTTCCATCCCCTCCCATATCTGCTATGTAATGTCTGCTGTGTCATCAATATCTCTGCTGTCCAGTATACAGCCCGTCCTTCACTTCACATCTGTATATCATCAGCTGTGTTTGTATTCTGATCTCTACATATGTACCCTGACTGCAGAAATATTACAAAATAACTGTGAATTCTAATTTCCATATTTGTCTTTCTGGTAGTATATATATACTGCCAATAAAAAAAGGCCTACCAGTAATCTCTACCCTGCAGTTAATAAAGATCCTGCCGGACCAGTAATATATACCCTGCCGGTATATATGTCATGAACGTAATATGTACCCTGCTGGTATATATGTCATGACCATAATATGTACCCTGCCGGTAGTATATGCTGTATTTGTCCCATCCATCCTCCGGTATACGTATGCGATGTAATCTCTGCCATCCCAGAATGTATAAGTTGCTCTACATCATGGGTGTCCAACCTTGTGGCTTCTCTGGGCCACATTGAGTGTAGAGAAATGTTCTCGGGCCGCATATAAAATATATACTATAGTTAAGGTATATAAGTAATAAAACGCCGCCGCACCCTTCCCGCGCTGCTGCACCCCCCCCCAGCACTAATTTAACACAACTAGTGGATGCTACCATCCGAGGCAGCCTCTGCCTACAGTTAGTTGGAAGCCGCTGTGGCCGTGCCCCCAATTTGACTTACTTCCTCCCCAGCAAAAAAAAAAAATTGTCAGGGGGCAGTGGGCCACATTGTCTGCGTTTCCGGGCCGCATGCGGCCCCCGGGCCGCAGGTTGGACATGCCTGCTCTACATTATAATCTGCAGTGTGCCGTCACCTCTGTCTAAATGTCATCTCTAACATAAAAAATCCTCTTCAGAGTCTTCTCAGCTCTGTTATCAGGTGGAGGTTACCTGCATTATAATATCCAACCCCATCCCTATCTGGTCTCTTCTGTTCAGACTGGGGACTCATTATACACCAGTTTCCCATCTGTGTTGTCCTATGTCAGGGGTCTTCAAACTACGGCCCTCCAGTTGTTCAGGAACTACAATTCCCATCATGCCTAGTCATGTCTGTGAATGTCAGAGTTTTACAATGCCTCATGGGATGTGTAGTTCCGCAACAGCTGGAGGGCCGTAGTTTGAGAATCCCTGTCCTATGTGATTGTACCATGTCTGGTCCTCCTGTCTTGTATGAAGCTCCTCAGTCTTCTGTCTGGTTGTTCTGTCCCGTAACACTTTGTCCTGTCCTGTGTCCGGTTCTCTTGTCCGGTACACAGTTGTCCTTTGTCTGGTTGTCCTGTCTTTTCCCTGTTCTCCTGCCCTATGCCTATTTGTCCTATTCCTTGTCAGGTTGTCCATTCTTGTGTTCTGTATGGTGGTCCTGTCCCATGTCGTTGATCCTTTCTGGTGTCCAGTTGTCCTGTCTTAGATTGCCCTTTGTACATTTGAGACTTCCCTTGCCCAGGTATACTGTATCAGGTTGACCTGTTCTGCGTTCACTTGTCCTATGTCACGTTTTTCTGTCCTCTGTCATGCCGTGGGTGTGGAAGCTCTGAGATGATGGTATGTACAGTGAACAACTCTTGTGCAATCAATAATGAACCAAGATGCTTACATAGATATCTATATCTTTGCTGTCACTTGTACTATGAAGTGTTCTACACACCTGAAATTATAAAAAAAAAATAATCATACAACACTGCCACAAACCTCTAGAATGTACAAATGATAAAAGTGAACTCCAATCAACACAAAAAAAAAAATAGGTTGCATGCTGGAACATCTTTGCATGATATAAACCTCTTTACATACAGTGGGTATTGAAAAGAATCACCCCACTTTAAAATAATCACGTTTGCGTGGCATTGCAGCCTGAATTGAAGACGGAAACAGGGAGATTTACTAAAACTGGAGAGTGAAAAATCTGGTGCAGCTCTCCATAGAAACTACGCTCAGCTGCACAAGATTCTGAGTGCTCTAGTTTTAGTACATACTCCTTCACAGTTTTTGTTTATCCAGCTGTTTTTACTCAGTGCAATTTATAACATCCAAGTAAAATATATAACACTAGAATATCAGAAAAAAAACAAAAAAAAAAACATAAACAGTGAGTTGGAAAAAGGATCACCCCCCTCATGTCCATATTTTGTTGGACCACATATAGCTTTAATTACAGCCTTTAGCGCAGGGCTGCTGTTAGAAATCGCGGGGCCCCGTACAGACTACCTGGCAGGGCCCCCTCAAGAAAATATTAAAGATATATTTAGCTAAAATTACAACAAAATCACTATTATCAGACACAAATATAACATAACTCGCATAATTCCTGCTAAATCTAAAAAAATAAACTATGTTAAATAAAAAAGAAGATGACATGAGAAAAATATACAGGCTGGGCAGTTGGAGCTCAGTGATCAGAGAGACAGAGAGAAACAAAGTTACAATTTACAAATAAACTCCTGAGCAGAGATAAGTGCTGGGAGGGGGGCCACACAGGGAGGGGGGATTAGTGAGGGACAACTGTCTCTTTCTCAACAGATAAAAGCTGATAGCAGGGAGAGGGACAGATCAGATTCAGGTGCTGGAGGAAGATTTCTGTATTTGTTGTCCATCACTAATCCCCCTCTCTGTGTGGGCCCCCCTGTGTGCTCGGGCCCCCTAAAAGAGGGCTGGTGGTCCCCCCCTATCAGCGGTCCTGCTTTAGCATGTTGGGATATGTCTCTACTAACTTTGCACATCTAGACTTTGCAATATTTGTCCACTCTTCTTTTCAGGATCTGCTCAAGTTCAGTTAAATTTCATGGTGACCATTTGTGAACTGCAGTTTTCAAGTCATTCCACAGATTTTGAATGGGGTTTAAGTCTGGGCTCTGACTAGGCCATGCAAGGACATTAACATTTTTTCTCCTTTAACCACTGTGTGGTCATTTTTGCTGTGTGCTTTGGCTCATTGTCATGTTGGAAGGTAAACCTTCTTCCCATAGATCACTTTCTGGCAGAATATTTTCTTCAAGAATTTGATGGTATTTTGCCCCTTCCATTCTTACTTCTATCCTGACATGTGCTCCAGTCCCTGCTGCAGAGAAACACCCCCATGACAGGATATTACCACTGTGATAAATAAAATGGCTGCTTCCCTTTTCCTCATCACCACCTTCATGCTTTACTGTAGGAATGGTGGTATTTGGATGGTGACCTTTATTGGATTTCCGACAGACATATTGTTTGGTGTTGAGGCCAAATCATTCAGTTTTAGTCTCATCTGAACATAACACCCTTTTCCATGTGGCATCAGAATCTTCAAGGTGCAAGCCGTGACTGCATGTGGCCTTTCTTGAGGAGTGGAATTTTTCTTGCAAACCTCCCATACAAGCCACATTTATGGAGAATTTGTGATATTGTTGTCACATGCACACAATGAACACTGTTTGTCATAAATTCCTAGTTGCTGTAGGCCTCTTGGTAGCCTCTCTGACCATTTTCCTCCTGGCTCTTTCATCCAGTTTGGAGCGAAGTCCTGATCCAGGGAGGGTCTGTGTTTTACCAAATACCTTCCACTTCTTAATAATAGACTTCACTCTGCTTTTAGGCATTGATAAAGCCTTTGAACTTTTTTTCTGTATCCATCATCTTATCCACAACCTATCCACAACTTTATCCCAGAACTTTATCCCATAGTTGATTGTTTGTTTCAGTTGCACGATCGGGGACTGAAATCCTCCAGGAAAGCTTTTTTTTTTTTTTTCGTGCTGAACTTATCAAAATGACCACAGTTGATCACAGTTGAAAGTCAAATGGCTTTTTGTGCTATTGAGAAGGTGATTAGCTACACCTGATTGAGTTTACAAGTCATTTTTGGAGGGGGTGAACCTTTTTTTAACTCAGTGATTCTGTTTTTTTTTTTTTTTTTTTTTTTAAATAATTTCTGACACGTTGGTGTTATCTTTCACTTGGAATATAGCTGGATAAAATAACAACTGTGTCTATCGTCATTTCAGTCTGCAAAGCAACAAAATGTGA